>NC_079212.1:125701703-125924002 GCF_029633865.1 Lampris incognitus
CCTTTTTGAGACCAAGCTATAGTAGATGTCTGAGATGGCACAAAGTAGGTCTCGGCAACTCAAAATTATCAGTTTGTCATCTTTTAGTTATATTGTATTGGGATGAAATTTGGATAGTGTCATATTGTGTTAAACAATTTTGTTGTCTAAATTAATCATAACGAGCATCTGACTTAAAATTGTCACCAAAAGTTTTAACTATATAGAGGGACTATTATTTAAAAACTAGTTTTGGTTTGATGTTATACCTTAAATAAGCAAACAGTTCAATGTGATGAACCTCAGTTGGATTCTTAAATATAGTATTTTTAATTATGTAAGCAGATATTCTGCTATATATGGACATAATTATCACTAGTGCAAAGCATGTTCAAATTTAATAATTCAGAGTTAATTTGTTCTGGAACATGTGCATCTGTTCAGATTCTCTTATTTCTATTCAGAGGCCACTGTTAGAAAAATTAGCTAAGCTTTAAACAAATGCGAAGAGGTTGAAACTGTTGTGTCATTCTTTGTAAGTGGCTCTAATTAGGCATGTGCAAGTATTGCCCAAATCTATGCATTTATTAGTTTTCTCATCTCATCTCATCATCAGCCACTTCTCCGGGGTCGGATCGCGGTGGCAGCAAGCTAAATAGGGCACTCCAGACATCCCTCTCCCCAGCAACACCCTCCAGCTACTCCTGGGGGATCCCAAGGCATTCCCAGGCCAGATTGGACTTGTAGCCCCTCCAGCGAATTCTGGGTCTACCCTGGGGTCTTCTCCCAGTTGGACGTGCCCGGAAAACCTCCAAAGGAAGGTGCCCAGGAGGCATCCTTATCAGATGCCCGAACCACCTCAACTGGCTCCTTTCGATGTGAAGGAGCAGCGGCTCTATTCCGAGCTCCCTCCGGATGTCTGAGCTCCTCACCCTATCTTTAAGGCTGAGCCCAGACACCCTACAGAGGAAACTCATTTCAGTATCAGAATCAGAATCAGAATACTTTATTCATCCCCGAGGGGAAATTGGGTTCTATTACAGACAATCATGCTCCAGTAAGAAAAAACTAAAAACTAACAAGATACAAGATAACAAGAAAATAGAAACAAATAGAAACAAGAAAAACAGAAACAAATAGAAATAAAAGACAAAATAAAAATAGAAATAAGAAAAATATATATAAACAAGAATGGTACACGTAACACCCTATCTATACTGCACTACCACAGCACAAATTAAACAGCACAAACAAAACCCAACAGGGTAAAACAAGTCGAAGGGCCAGTCCATGACCATTAATTCAGAGTGTCTGACAGTCTCAGTCTGAGGGAGGAGTTGCAAAGTTTGATGGCCTCAGGCAGGAATGACCTCCTGTGGTGCTCTGTGGTGCATTTCAGCAGAATGAGTCTATTACTAAAAGCACTCCTGTGCCCGACCAGCACGTCATGAAGTGGGTGGGAGACATTGTTCATGATGACACATAACTTCAACAGTGTCCGCTGCCAGAGAATCCAGCTCCAGCCCCACGTCACTGGCCTTGCGGATCGGTTTATTGAGCCTGTTTGCATCTGCTGCCCTCAATCTGCTGCCCCAACACACAACAGCAAACAGGAGAGCACTGGCCAACACAGAATCATACCACATCCTGAGCATTGTCTGGCAGATTTTGAAGGACTTCAGCCTCCTCAAAAAGTAGAGATGTCTCTGTCCCTTCTTGTACAGGGCATCAGTGTTCTCAGCCCAGTCCAGTTTATTGTCTACATACACCCCCAGGTACTTGTAGTATTCCACACTGACCCCCTGGATGGAAACAGGGGTCACTGGTGTCATGTCCCTCCTCAGATCAACAACTGACTCCTTTGTCTTAGTCACATTGAGCTGCAGATTGTTCTGCTCACACCATGTGACAAAGTTTCCCACCACAGCCCTGTACTCAGCCTCCTTGCCCTTACTGATGCATCCGACTATAGCAGAGTCATCAGAGAACTTCTGAAGATGGGAGGACTCTGTGTGGTAGTTGAAGTCCATGGTGTAGAGGGTGAAAAGGAAGGGAGACAGGACTGTCCCATGCACAGCCCAAGTGTTGCTGACCAATCCAAGACACAAGGGGGGCATCTACCTTTTATATCTGTTTAAGTCGGAGAGTACTGCTGGCGTCGTGTGTGGCTGCCGCTTCTTCCTCTCGTAGAGCCCCCCCCCCCATCCACCCCTGTATGTTTGTGTTATGTTTATCTGTTGTCTTGTTTTACCCCGTTTATGTAAAGTGACTTTGAGTGTTAGAAAAGTGCTATATAAGATTGATTTATTATTATTATTATTACCCGCGTTGCTGTCAGCTGCTTGTATCCGCAATCTCACCCTTTTGGTCACTACCCAAAGCTCATGACCATAGGTGAGGGTTGGAACGAAGACTGACTGAGAGCTTTGCCTTCCAGCTCATCTCCCTCCTCACCAAAACGGTCCGGTACAATGTCCGCATTACTGCTGATGCCGCACCAATCCGCCTGTAAATCTTCTGCTCCATCCTACCCTCACATGTGAACAAGACCCCGAGATACTTGAACTCCTTCACTTGAGGCAACAACGCATCCCCAACCCGGAGGGAGCAATCCACCATTTTCTGGTAGAGAACCATGACCTCAGACTTGGAGGTGCTGACTCTCATCCCGGGCATTTCACACTCAGCTGCAAACCGCCCCAGTGGGCGCTGGAGGTCGCGTTCTGATGAAGCCAACAAAACCACATCATCTGCGAAGAGTAGAGACGCAATTCTGAGGTTCCCAAAATGGACACACTCCCCACTTTGACTGCGCCTTGAGATCCTGTCCATGAATATCACAAACAGAATTGGAGACAGGGGACAACCTTGGCGTAGTCCAACATCCACTGAAAACATGTTTGACTTTGTGCCAAGAATGCGGACACAGCTCTCACTTTGGTTATACAAGGACTGGATGGCTTGTAACTGTCCCGTTACCCCATACTCCCGCAGTACCCCCCACAGAGTGCCCCCAGAGTACACGGTCGTAAGCCTTCTCCAAGTCCACAAAACACATGCAGACTGGCTGGTCAAACTCCCATGCCTCCCTCAGCACTTCTGCAAGGGTGAAGAGTTGGTCCACTGTTCCATGGCCAGGACAATATCCGCATTGATCCTCCTGGATCCGAGGTTCGACAATCAGTCGGAGCCTCCTATCCAACACCCTTGAGTAGACTTTTTCAGGGAGGCTGAGCAGTGTGATGCCCCAATAATTGGAGCACATGCTTCGGTCCCCTTTTTTTTAGAATAGAATACACTTTATCATTTGTACATATACATACAATGAAATTCACTCTCTGCGTTTAACCCATCCTAGCTGTGTAGCTAGGAGCAGTGGGTGGCCGCCGTGCAGCGCCCTGGGAATTACTGGGTATAGTTTTCTATACCCAGTAATCCAAATTAGGGTTGCAATGGGTGCTGGACCTTATTCCCAGCAAGTATTGACAGAGGGCAGGGTGACCCCTTGGACAGGTCACTATGCATGACAGGGCCCACACAAATAAATCACACACAATACTGATAGAGGGTCTCCACATCACCTAATGTGCATATATTTGGACTGCAGTAGGAAATCCACATGAACAAGGGGGAGACAACTCCTTCATGTTGTGAGGCTGCAGTGTCAACCATTAAGCCATAATTCCATGCTCGTCTGATTTTAAAGTGATAATTCGGGTTTTTCTGAAGTGAGGCTGTATGAGGTGCTTATCCACAGTCAGTGTATTACCTACGGTAGATCACAGTTGGGAGTGCCCACAGTTTGGAAAAGGAAACGTAATTTTGTTTATATTTTTTTTGATTTGCAGTTTATTTTATTTCATGGCCGCACCCATCAGGCAGCCAATACTTTGGGAGACGTGTCTTCTGCCATTATATTCATTATCCAAACTGCTTATCCTTACTCAGGGTCGCAGGGATGCTGGAGCCCATCCCAGCAGTCATTGGATGGTAGGCAGGGAGACACCCTGGACAGGCCGCCAGACCATCACAGGGCCGGCCGACACGCACACACACACACACACACACACACACACACACACACACACACACACACACACACACACACACACACACACACACACACACACACACACACACACACACACACACACACACACACACCTAGGGACAATTTGGTACGGCTGATTCACCTGACCTCCATTTCTTTGGACTGTGGGAGGAAACCGGAGAACTTGGAGGAAACCCATGCAGACACAGGGAGAACATGCAAACTCCACACAGAGGACGACCCGGGACAATGCCCAAGGTTGGACTACCCCAGGGCTCGAACCCAGGACCTTCTTGATATGAGGCAACCACGCTAACAACTGTGCCACCATGTCACCCCCTGCCATTACATGTTTATGTGAAATTACCACTGATGGGGGAGATAAAACGATGGGCCAAGCCAAGAGATTTCAATGATCAAGGAACTAAAATGACATACTAAAGAAATAAGCTGGGTAAGCATTGCTTACAGGATAAAACAGAGAAAAGAAACACAGATATTGTGGTAAAGATATTGATTTAAACCATTTCAATATCTTTAGTTCAAATGTAGCTCAAAATAAGTTATTTCACCGTTCTTTGTTTATTAACGTCAGCACTGCCTAAAGGGTAAGTACCTTCTCTTGTGCTTTTCTTAGCTTTGAAGCCTGTTTAAATTTGAACTAATCAAATTGAACTCATTGTTAATATGTTGACCACAATAAACCAGAAACAGAAGATATCCAGGTGAAGCATGCTTACCTTATCTAGAAACACAGATAAGCAATCCTTTATTGTTGTTACATGATCTATTACAAGGCAAATTAGGGCTTTTTTCACATTATCACATTCAAGCAAACTAGTACTAGTAACTTGCACAAAAAATTAAGACATGTTCTTTGAGTACTGAGTAATACCAAGCCTGCAGCATAGGTCAAGTGCATTTCCTTGGCTCTGCATTTTGCCACCTATAGTATTTGCAGTGGGCACAACATTTAAGAATGTATGTTTTTAATTTATCAAGTAATGCATATCAAGTAATTGATGCTTGCTCGATCAAAAGGCCCACAACACGTGTCTGAGCTACTCCTCTGGGCACCAACAAGGCTCACCTGAATATTGCTGCTGCATCTGCTGAGGGTTGCATGGGGATGGGGACTGGGTGATCTGGTACTGCTCAGAGCTGGGAGGCTGCAGATAACTTACTGATGGACTGGCGGACAGACAGACATAAATAAAACACACAAACACAGATGGGGAATGTCAAAAACACACACACACACACAAAATCAGACAGATACACAGATGGTGGGTATGACAACACACACACACACACACACACACACACACACACACACACACACACACACACACACACACACACACACACACACAAAGACACGCAGACAGGAAAAAAGAGAAAGTTTCTGTATTTGGCAGTCATCTGTAACCAAATTCCATTTATACACAGCCACACTCTGGTGAATTTACATTACAGTGCTAATGCTTTGCTTTACCAGACAAGTAGGCAAGAAAAAAGCGGAAACAGACAAAGAAAATCCAAAACCAGGAAGATAAAACACACACACACAATTACACAGACACAAAGGTATTAGTGATTCCACTCGAGAATACCTACAACATTTAGCAACAAAATTTATGGTCTACAAGATGAGCAGGGCCATTTACAGCCTGCTCATGCAGATGACACTGACTTTGTAAGTTAGCATAGTGAAAGGCTTCAACAGACTCTTAGTTGTAACTGCTACATAGACTACTGCAAAAGCATGAAAATGTTGAGGAATATAGAATGATGAACATAAACATTTTACTAATTGCTATGGATATATCATATACAATATTCATGTGAATGCTGTACACAGGCTATAGCATCTCATACAATTTGAGTGCCATTTGAATATGCTGTTCTCATACCTTATGGCTATTTATGATGAACTGAATGAAAGGTTTGTCCAATGCTTCTTATTTGTGTCTTTATACCGCTGTAGAACTGGCCAAAGAATTAACTTGGAAATTTTGGTAAAGGTGACTGACAAGCATTATCTGAGCATCAATCAATCAATCAATCAATCAATCAGATTTTATTTGTATCGCACTTTTCATACAAACAAATGTAACACAAAGTGCTTCACACAATAAAACAATGAAATCAATAAACCCCCCCTCACAAAAAATAAATAATTAAAAGTACAGGCAAATTTTAGAAAAGCACAAACAAGTTTAAAACTGAGTTAGTAAAATAAATGAAAGTGCCATAAACACTGATTAATTAAAAGTAACAACAGAGCAGAATATATAAAAATAGCAAAATATACAAAAAACACACACACACTATGAATTTAGCTGTAGGCTCTTTTAAAAAGTAAGGTTTTTAACCTGCTTTTAAATGTGTCCAGTGTGGGGGCCTCTCTCAGGTCCTCAGGCAGGGAGTTCCATCTACTTGGGGCGTAAATAGAAAATGCAGCTTCCCCTGCTCTAGATCTAGCATGAAGGATGATTAAAAGACCATTGCCATTGGACCTGAGAGTTCTTGCTGGTTTATAAGGAATTAACATGTCTTTTATATAGTGTGGTGCAAGGTCATTTAGCGCTTTGTATACAATTAAAAGAATTTTAAAATCAATTCGAGTTTTAACAGGGAGCCAATGCAGAGATCTAAGAACAGGTGTAATGTGCTCATACTTTTTAGTTCTGATGAGAACACGTGCTGTCGCATTTTGAATTAATTGTAGTTGGTGCACAACTGATTTTGGGAGGCCGGTGAATAGTCCATTGCAGTAGACTAGTCTACTTGTTATAAATGCATGGATTCATTTCTCACAGTCTGATATTGATAGAAAGCCCCTTAGTTTTGAAATGTTTTTAAGATGGTAGAAGGCTGATCTTGTGAAATGATTGATGTGGCTCTTAAAATTTAGATCACTGTGCATGATTACACCAAGATTTCTAACTTCACCTTTGCACTCCAGAGACAGAGAGCTGAGATGAGCTGCAATTCTCTGTCACTGAGTCCTTGCACCAAAAACAAGTATTTCTGTTTTGTCTTTGTTCAGTTGTAAAAAGTTATCTGACATCCATAAAGTAATATCGTCAATACACTGAATTAGGGAATGTATGGGAGCTAGGTCATCAGAAGATAGGGATATGTACAGTTGTGAATCATCTGCATAATTATGGTAATTTATTTTGTGTTTCTGTATAACATGTGCAAGTGGAAGCTTATAGAGATTGAATAGTAGTGGTCCAAGAATCGAACCTTGGGGTAGCCCACACATTATACCCACTTTGTCCGAGGAAAAGTCTCCAACAGACACAAAGAACTGCCTGTCCTGAAGATATGTTCTAAACCAGTTGAGAACCGGGCCAGAAAGGCCGACCCATTTTTCTAATCTCTCCAGCAAAATATCATGTTCAACGGTGTCGAAAGCAGCACTGAGATCCAGGAGCACAAGAACAGACAATTTATTAGAATCTGTGTTCATATGCAGATCGTTCACAGCTTTGATAAGTGCTGTTTCTGTGCTATGGTGAGATCGAAAACCTGATTGATAAATGCCTAGAAGATTGTTAGATATTAAATAGTTATTTACTTGAGAATAAACTGTTTTTTCAAGGATTTTGCTGAGGAATGGTAAGTTGGAGATAGGCCTGTAGTTGGCAATAACTGTTGCATCAAGATTACTCTTCTTCAGAAGTGGTTTAACGACAGCTGTCTTAAGTGCTGCAGGAAATATACCTGCCTGAAGAGAGTAGTTAATCATTTCTAAAATGTAATGTACTAAGCAATTAAAAACATTTTTAAAAAATTTGGTAGGGAGAGGATCCAAGCAGCAGGTGGACGACCTGAGCTGCCAAACAATATTGTCTAGACTTTTAAGGTCTAGAGTGTCAAAGTGAGACATGGTGCCAGGGATATTTCTGGAGAACCTCAGGGTAGGTTCATTACTGGATCTTGAGGCACTAATGTTCTGTCTAATGGCAATAATTTTGTCATTGAAGAATGTAGCGAATTGCTCACATTTTTCAATGGACAGCATTTCTGATAGGTTTGGAGATGGTGGATTAATAAGTCGGTTAATAGTAGAGAAAAGCACTTTACTATTGTTAATATTTTCATTAATGATTTTAGAGAAAAAAGACTGTCTGGCCTTTTTAATTTTTTTGCAGTACTTGTTCAGTCTATCCTTGTAAATTGCATGGTGAACCTGAAGTTTAGTCTTTCTCCACTGTCGTTCTGCTTGGCGACAGTCTCTCTTAAGCTGCCTAAAAACCACTCCATTTCTACAGGGGGCTTTTTGTTTTTCTATGTTTTTAGTTTTAACAGCTGCAATGTTGTCAAAGATATTTCGTGTTTTTGAGTTGAAGCCATTCACAAGACCCTTCGTTTGTGATGACATGAACGGCGACAACTCATTTACGGTTTTCTGAAAGGTTTCAATTGTATTATTATTAATGAAGCGTTTTCTGATCATTCAAGTGCTCTTCTGTTGTACAGGAAGAGCAGACACATAAAAAATATATAACAGTGATCAGAGATAGCAACATCCATAACACAGGGTACAGTAATATTAAGTCCTTTTGTATGACTAAGTCTAGAGTATGCCCCTTATTGTGGGTGGGTCCAGAAACATGCTGAGTGAGAGCAAATGCCTCCAGTAAGCTAATTAGGTTTCTAGCATTGGGGTCTGTTTGATTGTCAACATGAACATTAAAATCACCCAGGATGATGAAATAATCATAATCAGTGGAAACCATAGACAGTAGCTCCGAAAATTCATCAAGAAAGCCATGTTTAGATTTTGGTGGCTGATAAACAGTAATTATTAAAATCGTAGCAGTACAATGTATAGTAAGAGCAAGGTGTTCAAAAGACATGAATTTCCCCGAGGGGGATTTCCTTGCAGCTATAGGAATCAGAGAAGACAGCAGCTATTCCACCGCCTTTCTTATCAGATCTGGTGGTATGGATGAATTTGAAGCCAGGAGGTGCAGTCTCAATAAGCGTGACTGCACCATTTCTATCCAGCCAGGTCTCGGTCAGTAAGGTGAAGTCCAGGTTATAGGTACTTATAAGATCATTAACTAAAAATGACTTATTAGTTAGCGACCTGATATTTAATAAAGCCATTTTTATTGTCTGAGGTGCCTGGCTTTGTGGGGGACTGTCCTAACTAGCAACAAATTGTTTAGCTCCCTGTATGTTACAGGGAGATTACGGGGTCTGTGTCTATGGTTTATTATTACAGGAATTAGTATGGCAGAGTGACAGTCATTGGTATGATGGATTGAACTCACCAAAGGACCTGAATAAGTATGGTTTACAACGGAACCAAAATTGAAACCACTCTGCTCCTGTGGACGTATTAGTGACGGAACTGTCCGCACCTGTGTGCGGGCACCAAACGTTATTGTCGATAGCACAAACACGAGAGTTGGAGACAATGGAAAAAAACACGTTTGCAGCAGGCATTCATGAGCCTGCTTGATTTGGATGGAGTCCATCACATTTAAAAATAGAAGAGCGCTCCCAGAACAGATTAAAATTGTCAATAAAACCAAATTGTAAACGAGAGCACTGCGAGTGAAGCCAGGTGTGAAGCTGCAAAAGTCTGCTAAAACGACCAATGCCAGTATATTTTCTAGTTTAATGGTATTAAACTGAATTATAAAACTGCATTGGATAGTGCGACAAAAGGGGTTTGATCAATACCATTTAAGTGTGACACTCCCCCCACCTTTTTTTTTTCTCTCCCCAATTGTACTTGGCCAACCACCCTATTTTCCGAGCCGTCCCGGTTGCTGCTCCACCCCTTCTGTCAATCCGGGGAGGACTGCAGACTACCACATGCCTCCTCTGATACATGTGGAGTCGCCAGCCCCTTCTTTCCACCTACAAGTGAGGAGTTTCGCCAGGGAGATGTATTCCCCCCAGTTCCTCCCCCCCAAACAGGTGCCCCAGCCAACCAGAGGAGGCGCTAGTGCAGTGACCAAGACACATACCCACATCTGGCTTCCTACCCGCAGACACGGCCAATTGTGTCTGTAGGGACGCCCGACTAAGTCGGAGCTAACGCAGGGATTTGAACAGGTGATCCCCGTGTTGGTAGGCAACGGAATAGACTGTCACGCCACCCGGACACCAAGTGTGACACGTCTACATAGTAATCAGCACTGGCTTTCATTTGGCATAAACCAGCTATGGGGTAAGTTGACTGAATGAGTATCCTTATTTATGTAATCAAATCAATTTTGGAAATGACATAATGGTCCTGAGGGAAACAACATTTATAATTAATAACAACTGATAAATTACTAGAGAATGAAGATAATTGTGTACCAGTACTTGGGTTGGTTAAAAGGATGTGTTTATGAATGTAAACTAGATTTTAAGATTAAGTTCTTCATTAAAATACCTATTCAGAACTATTTTGTCTGTCCCAACAGAGAGCTGTGGTGATGCGTCAAAACATGCATTACTGAGAGCAGTCTGGTGTTTGAGGTGCAAGATTTTTTCCAGGTTATGGTTATATTGGTAGATTATTTTTGTGGTGGATGCTTACTCACGCATTGCCTAATTGTCTGAGCTTTTTTTACAGATAGAATGTAAGTTTAACTACAGAGGTACCAATTCAAGAGACAAGTTCACGCCTTAGTCTTCTTAAAATTGCCAATGGAGGGGCATCTAGGTGGCGTGGCGGTCTATTCCGTTGCCTACCTACACGGGGATCGCCGGTTTGAATCCTCATGTTACCTTCGGCTTGGTCGGGCGTCCCTACAGACACAATTGGCTATGTCTGCGGGTGGGGCAGCCGGATGTGGGTATGTGTCCTGGCTGCTGCACTAGCGCCTCCTCTGATCGGTTGGGGCGTCCGTTCGGGGGGGGCTGGGGGGAATTGCATGATCCTCCCACGTGCTAGTCCCCCTGCCGTAACTCCTCACTGTCAGCTGAAAAGAAGTGGCCGGCGACTCCACATGTATCGCAGGAGACGTGGTAGTCTGCAGCCCTCCCCCGATCGGCAGAGGGGCTGGAGCAGCGACCGGTGTAACAGCCCAAGATATACCCCCTGGGCAGACTATACCCGGGGTTAAAGTGGGCTAGCCTGTTTTATACCCCAGGTATATTATGGGCTAGTCCAGTTTATACCCTGGGGTATTATTTAGGCTAGGCTATTTCATACCCCCCACACTCAGACCCGGGGTTAAAATAGGCTAGCCTGTTTTATACCCCAGGTATATTCTGGGCTAGTCCAGTTTATACCCTAGGATATTATTTAGGCTAGGCTATTTCATGCTCTTTCTAAACCAGATTATAGCCAATTAATTACCCAGATTAATATTTATTATCCAGATTAATACAATGTATTCCGTTGTGTCACTGATCTCGTCTAGCTCCTCCATTGGTCTCTGGAGTTGCTGGGGTTTGTCCTCTATGGTGTCACAGGGCCGGTCAGGAATGGTTGGGTGCTCAAGGTCATGGGGAACATCTGATGATGATGAGGCATTTGTGTACATCTTGATGTTGCTGGCATGGTAGGTGTTACTTAGGATCTTGTTGGTTTTTACATTTTTTAGCTTGAAACGGCCTTTGCTGAGTGACTCACAACAGTATATGGACCAGTCCAGCGAGGCTCCAGCTTTGATCCCATCCTGTGGATAGGTCGACTGTTTTTGATGTAGACTATGGACCCTGTAATAATCTCTTTGTTGCTTTCATGATGACGATCATAATTCTCCTTCTAACAAGACTGTGCACTGGCGATGTTGCTGGAGACTATGGAACAGAGGTCTTTATGAATGGTGTGAAGTGTTTGCAGAACATCAGGGCTGGCTGAATCTGGATGTGGTGCTTCATCACTCTTGTCGGCAGACTTCAGGTTGATGGGCAGCTTGGCAGTGCAGCCGTACATCACTTCAAAGGGTGTGCACTTCATTGAGGCATGGATAGATGTACATATGATAAGCAAACAAAATGTCTGGAATGTACTGATCCCAATCATCAGCTTGGTCACTGACGAGTTTACTCAATGCAGCCTTGAGTGTCCTGTTGTCACGTTCCCTTTGGCCATTTGACTGTGGGTGGTATGCAGAGGCTATATGGTGATCTGTCTGGAAACAGTCCATAAGCAAGTCAATAACTTCGTTTACAAATTCACAACCTGGTAACTGATAAGGGTGTCTATGCAGCCTCGTCGACACACAACAGAGTAAAGGAACTCCGCCACTGACTTTGTGCTCTTGTCCGGGATAGCTGCGGCTTCAGAGCACTTGGAGAAATGGTCAGTTATAGCGATGATGTACTTGTTATCACTTGTAGTTTCTTGAAGAGGGCCGATAATGTCAATCCCCACCAGACTCCAGATCTTGGCAGGTACAGGTATGGGGTTGAGTGATGGAGCTTCTTTGCTGACTTTGGGATTACTGATGAAACACCTCGGACATGCCTTCATGTATTCTTGTACATCATTCTTCAAGGCTCTCCAGTAAGATCGCTGAGATATTTTATTGAGGTTTTTATCTTTGCCAAAGTGCCCTCCTGTAGCTGGATTGTCATGACAGGCCTTCAGAATGTTGGGCACACAGATTTCGAAAAGAGCATCCTTATCTCCATGGAAGAGAGTTCCACCGTCAGCACGAAATGGCTTTGCTGTTTGACGAAACTGAGACTTTGCATTCACACACTTGGCAGGATCCAGGTCATAGATATGCTGAGGATACTTTCGGACAGAGCTGGTGTAGAATTTCAAAATCTGGTTGTCCAGGTTATCATCCATGATGGATTTTTGTTTGAAAAAAAAAAAGAAGAATAAAACTGAATAACACACATGTAGGCACCCAAAACGTTATACTTCCCCTTGTCCTTCCTTCTCTCTTTATTTTCTTCCTTCCGTTTGTTATTCCTACAAAAACATTTTGTCATTGTAATTTTTTTAATTACACATATAACAGTTACTGGGGGCAAATTTTCACATGGCCATTCCTATCTATAGTATAGTTAAAAATATAAAATTAAAGTATTCACTGTAGCGTCACGTAGTGGTGCAGTTCCATGAGTATTGAGGTGCATGATCAAGCGGAGGTGTATTACATACATGTAAACTTTCAAATCTCTATCACCTTCCTAGCCTATTAGCTTTTGGCTAACTAGCAACTGTTTTTAGCCCTTTTAGCTAAGCTGATAAATATTTAAGCTTAAAAACATCAGAAACGACAGCAAAAACTTGCCTTTTAACACGTGTTCACTAGGAACCTTCCAAACCTTGATCTACCAATCTGCATTTGTATGCATTAACGGGGGGGGGGGGTATAATCTGGATTAGCAGGGTATAGTAGCCTGGGCTATTTTATACCCCGAGGTATATTTTAGGCAAGGCCAGACTATACCTGGGTATAGTGTGGCGGGGGTTGGCCTGCTACACCGGGACAGTTCGGAAGAGTGGGGTAATTCGCCAAAGTTCGATTGAGGAGAATAACGGGGGGGGGCTGCCAGTGGTGCAACTACAGGGTTATATGTATTAAATTGAGAAAAATGTCTTCTTTCTCTATCTGTTTCCCCTTCTCTCATCTCTTTATCCATAAAGTGTGTTGAAAAAGTAGTCAGCCCCCATTCCTTTTATCAAATAAATGACTGTCACCAAATTGGGAATTCAAACAATTTGACTGGGATTTTTAATTTATGAATCACACACTCCTTTTCACAGTGCAGCCCAAACAAGAAAGTATTTTAAAAAAATTAAAAACTGAAATTCAATACTTCAGAAGTATTGATCCCCCATTCAGTACTTGATTGAACTACCTCGTGCAGCCATTACAGCCAGCAGTCTTTTGAGTCTCTAAATTTTGTACAATGTGATGCAGCAAGATTTGCCCATTTCTCCTATCAAAATTGCTCAAGCCGTGCCAGGTTAGTTTAGGAGTGGCGGTAGACAGCAATTTTGAGGTCTTGCCACAGCTGTTTGATGGGGTTAAGGTCAGGACTCTGACTTGGCCACTGAAAGACATCAATTTTCTTCATTTTAAGCCACTCAAGTGTTGCTCTGGCACTGTGCTTTAGGTCGTTGTCCTTCTGAAAGATGAATCTCCTTGCCAGATTAAGCTTTCTGGCAGAGGGGAGTGATTTTTTACCCAAGATTCCTCTGTAAAGCGCAGTATTCATCTTCCCATCAATCTTGATCAGACTGTCAGTGCCTGCTACTGAAAAACATCCCTATAACATGATGCTACCACCACCAAACATTACAGTGGGGTTGGTGTTACCTGGCTGATGAACAGTGTTGGATTTATGGCACACACAGATAGTTTAGTGTTCAAGCCAAATAGTTCCACTTGAGTCTCATCAGAACACAAGACTTCCTGCAGTATCTTCCAAATGACATTTTGCAAATTCTTTATTGCCAAGGATATGTTACAGCCAATATGTTTGTTTTTGTTTTTTTTGGCCAGGGCTTCTTCCTTGCCATCCTTTCATAAAGGCCCCCTTTTGAGCAATGCCTTGGTGATGTTTGAGCCATAAACACCATCCTCAGTCATAGCCATCAATTTCTGTAACCCAGTTAGCATGACAGTGGGTGTTCCAGTAGCCTCTCTAACAAGTTCCGTTCTTGTTTGGCGAGGGGTGGCCTGACCTATAGCAGGCATTGCAGCTGTTGTTTCACATTTTTTCCACTTCTATATAATGGACTGCACGCCTTTGAGATGGTTTTGTACCCCCCCCCCCCACTGCTTCTCAATAATTATATCCCTGACGTGTTCTGAATACACTTTTTTTCTCCATTTAGTTTGTTTTTATTGAAAATCTCTAAAGGTGCCATGCATTGTGCTCTGTTCCAGTCAGCCCTCCCTTACTTCCAAGCTATGCTTTGGTGTTATACCTTGTGCTGTTCTGCTGAGTGGGGGTGATGACGCTGTAGTAGACAGGCATGGGGCCCTGGACAGACTGGCTGACTGGCACCATCACTTGCTGCTGATACTGCTGCTGCACTACCTGTTGGGACTCATTTCCCACAGGCACCTGGACAAGTGGAGGAAGAGAAACACACTCCATTTATGATAAATTAATATCAATAGAAGATCTGTTCCACTACTGTCTGGGCTAAGGCTGCCCAATTAGCAGTCCTTAGGCCAAATCTGGCACTATAGTAATTTCAAAAAGGTTCTTTGATTGATTCCTAGCAATTAACTAAAAACCTAATAATTTCAGAATCCTGTAAAAAAATCTATGCATCTTATGTAATGTTCTGTCCATAACAAAACATATAAGTTTTTATAATTTGTAGTGCACACACAGCCAACACGGATAAATATTCACAGAATCAAAAGAGCTGAAATACCACTCTACTCTAAATAGGGATGGGTATCATTAAGATTTTCTTTTGTTTTTTTAAATTTATTTCTGATTTTTCCCTTTTTCTCCCAATTTAGTGGCCAATCGATCCCTATTTTAATTCAAACACCCACCCTCGTACTGCATGCGTTTGCCAACTGCATCTCTCTGGCCGGCAGTCTCGAAGGAGACACCTCCCCACTTTCGTGACAAGGCGAATCCAGGCCGAACCACTGCTTTTTCCGACACACACAGAGACGCATTCATGTGACGAACACAAGCCAACTTCGCCCCCCTCCCGAAGACAGCGTTGCCAATTATCGCAGCTTCATCGAGTCCGGCCATAGTCGGATCTGACAAGACCAAGGCACGAACCCCGGTCCCCAGTGGGCAACTGCATCAACACAAAGCCGATGCTTAGACCGCTACACTACCGCGGACTGATCATTAAGATTTAAATGGTACTACTACCCCTACCAATACTGCTTATCAATTTTGTACTTTAATGGTACTCTTAACAGTTCTTTTTGCTAAACAAATTAAGAACAGAATAAAAATTGCTTTATTTTCTCATGCCTGGACAGTGTTACTTTTAATTATCAACCCATATTTGCATAATTTAGTTAACTCTATTTGGGCTCTAGGCTGCTAGCCTACGTAACATAATTGAGGTGTATGGGGCAACGAGAGATGAACTACGAGCTAGGCAGTCGAAAACTGCATTTCTCTGCCTGTATTTGATGTACTTTCACTAGATGTTTCAAAAGACTGCTTGTGTTTCTGCCCTTACATGCAAAAGACGTGTTGCACTTTTGGCAACGAGCATTGTCAGCATCGACTCTAGTGAAGTATAACCAGACTTTTGACCATTTAGTTCTCTCGCCACCAGTCACTAAGAGCAGGCTCTGTGTGTGTGTGCGCGTGCGTGTGCACACACGACTGAGAGAGAGAACTGGCCCCCACCCCTTGGCTCGCACATACAACAGGCTCCGAGAGAGAGAGATCTCTCTGCATCATAGACGACTGTCTTAATCTTATTGCAAATTAGAAATGGAGTTGGTGAGATAAAAGGAACAAGATAACATTTATCAAGCCTAAATAAACAGGACATTTATTTTCTTTATTTCTTCAATACCGATAGCAGAATTGTTAACATCGGAGCTTATCAATACTATGGTCTTTAATAATTTAGCACCAGTGCCTGTTTAATACCGGGTTTCGGTACACATCCCTAACTCCAAATAGAAAAGAGGCTGATGATGAAAAGAGCTAATTTTACACCTAGTGGATTGAAAAGTATTAATTTAAGACCCTTCGCTTAAAAGCCCATGTTTAGTTGTAGGGATGCAAACAGGGACATGTTTGCCAAGCTACAAATCCCAACAGTTAGTCTCGCCGGGATGCAAGCATGAATGATAAATGACCTGCAGCAGGTGTTATAAATGTCAATTAAAAATTAATATGTACTTGAAGTGCTCTCTTTTATTACTTTTTGCTTTAAGTTTTGTACCTGATACGAGGGCATCTGTGGGTACTGCACCATCATACTTTGCATCTGGCCCCCCATGCCTGCCCTCTGGGAACTAAGAAGGTTGGGGTTCTGGGGCTGCTGTACTCCCATCATTCCCTGGTAGCTTGGCTGCTGGCTAGGTATTATGGTCTGAAGACCTGTGGGATGATAGATGAGAGTTAAAAATATAGTTAGATTAAGGTGTGGGCTGTGGGGTCTGAGAGGAACAGGAGGATACAGGAGAAAAAATAGAGGGAGAAGAAGGTAGAGGAAGGGAGAGAGTAGAAAGTTTGCTGCTGGCTAAGGCGGGAGGGTTAAAGGTTTATGGTGAAAAAGAAGGATGTCGCAGAAAAGTTAAACAAGGGATGATGGGTGGGGAGAAAAGGGCATATACAGTATGACCTATACTGCAGTGTCAACATTAGGTCCCAATAGTGAGGATACAGGTTTCAAAACTATACTAAATGTCAAAAACAAACAAAACTATGTTTTCCAAAATAAAGTACTCTGAATTGTGTAATTCGTTAGTAACAATCAAAAATATAGAAGGCTTCCAAAAAAGTGTTTGCCTACCAGCTAAAATTAAACTACTTGGACAGTAGTTAAATAGACACCTGCACACTAGCAGCTTTTTTTCCTACCAAGACACTTCATATCCCTATGGGCAAAGCAGGAACTTGCAAGACTGTTTTGACTACACCAACTGGAGTGTTTTTGAAGCTGCAACTGGCAACCTGGAAGAACTGACTGACACTGTGACACCTTACACCAGCTTTTGTGAAGACATGTGAGTGCCTACCAAGACCTTCTGCACATACAACAATACCAAGCCATGGTTAACAGCTAGACTAAGACTACTTCGGCAGGCCAAGCAGGATGCCTACAGTAGTGGGGATACAGCCCTGTACAAACATGCCAAAAACTCACTGACAAAGGAGATCAGAATGGCTAAAAGAAGCTACACTGAAAAGCTGAAAAACAGGTTTTCAGCTGACCCTGCATTAGTGTCAGTGTGGAGGGGCCTGCAAGACATCACAAACTACACAAGACCATCTCCCTCTGCTGAGGCAAACAAAGACCTGGCTGATGACCTGAATGTCTTCTACTGCAGGTTTGAGAGGGACAAATTCACACCCTTCACCCACTCCAGTACAACAACAACAGCTCCATCACACATCTGGCAACCCCCTACCCGATACTCAGACTGCACTCAAGATACGTATAGAGGATGTGAGTCGGCTCTTCCAGAGACAGAGGACCAGGAAAACACCGGGTCCAGACGGTGTCTCCCCCTCCTGTCTTAAAGACTGTACTGATCAACTGCCTCCAATCTTCACGCAGATCTTAAAACAGATTCCTGGAGCTGTGTGAAATCCCTTATTGCTTCAAATGCTCCACCATCATCTCGATCCCCAAGAAACCCTCCATCACAGGACTGAATTACTATAGGTCTGTCACTCTGATCTCTATGGTCATGAAGTCCTTCGAACGACTGGTGTTGGCCCACCTGAAGGACGTCACAGGATAACCGCTGAACCCCCTGCAGTTTGCCTAACAAGCAAACAAGTCAGTGGATGACAAAGTTAACATGGGACTGCACTACATCCTGTAACACCTTGACTGCCCAGCGACATATGCAAGGATCCTGTTTGTGAACTTCAGCTCAGTGTTTAACACCATCATTCCAGAAATCCTCTCCTCCAAATTCTCCCAGCTCACTGTATCTCTCCCCATCTGTCAGTGGATCACCAGCTTCCTGACAGGCAGGAAACAGCAGGTGAGGCTGGGGGAAGTCACTTCTGGTATACATCCAGTCAGTACTGGTGCTACCCACCTCCAAGGAGCCAGCTGTTAAACTCCTGACTCATCCAAGATGGCAACATATGATGGCAATGCATATTGGTGGGAGGTTGAGCAGCTGATGCTCTGGTGCAGTCAGAACAACTTGAAACTGAACACGCTTAAGTCTGTGGAGATGACAGTGGACTTTAGGAGACACCCCTCAGCACTGCTCCCCCTCACAATATCCAACAGCCCTGTGTCAAACATGGAGACCTCCAAGTTTCTGGGAACTACCATTTCCAAAGACCTGAAGTGGGAGACCAACATCACTCCATCCTCAAAAAGGCCCAGCAGAGGACGACCTTTCTGCAGAAATTGAGGAAGTTTTGGTCTGCCACAGGAGCTGTTGAGCCAGCAGTCATCGAATCTGTCCTGTGCACATCCGTCACAGTCTGGTTCACAGCAGCAACAAACAGGACAGGAACAGACTGCAGCGAACAGTAAGGACAGCAGAAAAAAAAAATCATTGGTACTCTCCTGCCCACCCTGCAGAACTTGTACACCTCTAGAGCCCGGAAACAAAGAATCAGAACAGACCCCCACACTCACACAGTCTTTTTGAACTCCTACCCTCTGGCAAGTGCTACAGAGCAATGTGCACCAAAACCACCAGACACAGGAACAGTTTTTTTCCCCACAGGCCATCTCTCTCATGAACACTTAACAGTATGGTGCAATAATGGACACTTATTATGTAAACACGACACTTTGCAAAAAGCCCCATCTTGTCAAGATGTCTCACTTACATATCTCCAATGTGCACTACCTCTTTTTAAATCAGATGTGCAATACAAATGTACAATTGTAAATACATACACAACTGCTTTATACTGGTTAAAAATTATTATTGTTATAATTATAACATAAGCATATAACATAGTATATAATTATATAATATATAAATATAAGTATATAATATAATATTAGTATATAATATTTAAGTATGATAAGTTATAAATTATTCAGCCACAACACTGTACAGTTGTGACATACCTTGTTATTTATTATTCCTATTCGTTTCTTTTGTTTATCCATTTGGTTGCCTTTCTTTTTTTGTTTTTGAGTGATATATGTAAGTATTAGAAGCTATTGTAAACCGGAGTCAAATTTCTTGTATGCATAAGCATACATGGCCAATAAAATTGATTCTGACTGCAAATATTCATCACAGCCCTCACATTGAATCAGTATTTTCTTAAACCAGGTATAGAGATTAATTTTATTTAAGTCCAGAGTGGTCCTTTGCATGTTGCTTCTTTCCTGCCAATTTAAACCTTTACCTTTACTAAACCTGTGTTTGAGACAAGGCGGCCATAGACTGGTGAAAGGTCTCACTGACCGTGTGGCACTTAATAAGCCATGCTGACTTGGCAGGCCTCAGCTATGAACCAGAGTCCACTGAGCTAGTCAACACTGTCTCTCTTTAAGTCATTGTATAAACAAACACAGTCAGGTTTCATGGGTCCCTAATAAAGGGTTGAGGGATATCATTGCCAAGTTTTTCCACGTAAAAACGAAACAGGTCTATTTTCGTCTATTTGACTTAGCATACAATGCTGGCCCCAAGGTAACTGAAAATCTTTATCCTGACATAGTTAACAATAACATACGCAGGATGATTCAGCAGTTATTTCATGTAGGTACACTGTATTACAATCACAATAAAAATGGTGTTGGAAAATAAAGAATTACAGTTGGGGAAAATAGTCATCAAGGAAAATGTACTGAGGGTAGGAGAACGCCATAATACCAGATTGAAGAGTTCTATATATTGTGACCATATTAGCATAGACAGCTAAATTCCTTGCATTTGAAAATATAAATGGCAAATCAGATTTTGATTCTGATCAAAAGGTTTTAAATATCTGCTCCTTTAGCTTCTCTTTTTTCCATCTACACAGGTAGATGCAAACTGAAAGCTAAAGCCCTCAACTAGATAGAGTTAGATATCAAGAACTGGTACTGAGTTGGAACATTTCAAAATTCCCAGGAACCAGATTTTCGTTAAGAAACCTGAGTTCCAATAAATATCCAATAAACACACGAGGAGGAATTCATTGATGATTTGACCCGAGGATGGACATGGGTCTAGGACACAATAATTAAGTATACATTTACAAACAACTTTGTTTATCTTTCCATGTATACGTATATGTATACCTGCCCGTCTTTCTCTCTTTGTATGTCTATCTATATCCACCTGTGTGTCTACATCTGCTCATCTTTTACCTTACTAAAACCCTGGTTAATGTCTAGTACTGTTTAGTGCCAAATAAACTTAATTCAAATAGCATTTTCAAAACCATGTCACAAAGTTTTTAACTGTGTTTTTAAATGTGCTATATAAATAAAATGTTAGTTATAAATTGCTGAAAAAAATCAGTGAAAATACAGCAAATGCTTAGAAAAGGCAATTGGGTAAAGTAATAAAATGGTAAATGGACTACATTTTATATAGTGCCTTTCTAACTGCAACAGCCACTCAGATCACTTTACAATTAATTAATGCCTCACATTCACCCACACCCCCATGGTGATGTCAACCATGCAAGGTAACAACCGGATGATCAGGAGCAGGAGCCGAGGATCAAACTGGCAAACCCTCCAGTTACCAGACAACCAATACCTCCTGAGCCACTGCCGTCCCATAAAAGTCCCAGCCTTGGGCAAACATACTAATTAAATGACAGAAAAGACAACAAAAAAGAAGTAGGGATTTTAGAAAATTATATTTTATATTTTAAAGAGGGACTTTCAATGGCGACACCAACTTTACCAGCCTCAGCCCATCAGGAAAATCACTCCAAAGCCTGGGGACCCCCGAGAGCAAAAGCCTGGTCACTTTTAGGGCTCTATCTTACACCCAGCACAAAGTAGTGCCAAGTGCAATGCAAGTATCTTTGCTAGCTTCAGACAGACACAGTTGTCATTTTTCCATTCAGTTATTTAAATAGCAAATGAATTTTTCACCCATCAGAGCACCCATGGGCATGTTGGTCTTAAAATGAGGTGTAGTCAGGTGCATTGTTGGCACATTGCTATCCTGAGACAGCGGAAAGCAATTGTGCAATTGACCAACAACAACCTGGTTGCTAGTCAATGGCACTGTATTTTACTGTTATTTTAAAGGCGCACATACACCTACATAGGCAGGTGCATAATGCACAACATTTTTTCTACTACTTGGCAAATCCGCCATTACAATAGCAATCTGCCAAGGGGTAAACGCTACTGTCTTTTAAAGGGAATGGGAGATGACACTCTGATTGGTTTATTTCAAGTTACGCCTTAAACACGCCTATGATTAATTAAGAGACTAAGTCCAACCGTACTTAGTCTCTTAATTAAACATAAGTGTGTTTTGGGTGTAAACACACCTGTGATTAATTGACTAAGCATAACCATACTTAGTCTCTTAATTAATCATAGATGTGTTTTGGGCGTAACATGAAATAAACTAATCAGTGTCATCTCCCATGCCTTTTAAAAGCCAGGTGCACTTGCACTTTAACGAATTGCTATTAAGATGTCGGATTTGTCAAGCAGTAGGAAAGTTGTGCACCCGCCTATGTAGGCACACATTACTACCTTAACAATGCACCCTTATAATAACAGTAAAATACTGCGCTATTGGCTTAAGACCAGGTTTTTGTTGGGAATTGCTCAACTGCTTTCCGCTGCCTCAAGATAGCAATAGGCCAACAATGTGCTTGACCACACATCATTTTAAGACCAACATGCCCATGGGTGCTCAGATGGGAGTTAGTACATTTGCTATTTAAACAAAGTGGGTGCTGGATGGGAAAATGACAACTGTGTTGGTCTGAAATGAGCAAAGACACCTGCATTACACTTGGCACCGCTTTATGCTGGGTGTAAAATAGAGCCTATAGGCCTTAGTCTTGCACCTGGACAGCTGGTTGTATGGTGAAATATACTAACCAGACTGCTGTGTTGGTTGAGGCATAGGTTGCGTACGCTGGGCAGGGTAGGACACCTGGTGGGAGATGGGCTGGGGCACACGGTACTGTTGACCTGAGCTTGGATACTGACCAGGGGGATAGTAAGACACTTGGATCTGGAAAGAGAAAATAGGGGAGAAAAAAAAAGAATACTTCGATATAGATATCATTTTATAGGTATAGCTACAAATAACAGATGTCACTTTGGCTGGTGGTGTAGGGCACAAAATCAACCTGCAGCTTTGGGCATCTAACTGTAAAACAAGTTTACCTCCTGATAAAATTAAGTTAACCTTGGCCTTGACCTAGATATGAGAACAACACAACACTTGTATCAAACAGAAAAACAGAGATATGAGAGGAGTGGAAGAGAAAAAAATCTTGACCAGTAAACACTGAATTAGATGGTCAGTCACATAATAAGCCATGGGACCATACTTGCAGAACAATTCAGAGGTTTTGCGAAATTAACATTAAAACAGAAAAATAACAGCCCAGAACAATGGCAAGCCATAAGGCAAAAATAAATAAGTAAATAAATAAAACATTTACAAAAAGTAAGCAATTAAGAAGCAAATTACAATGACATAGGTGAAGGAACACAAGGTATATGGGGTTCAGTTAAGCTATAATAACAGTGTAGTACAGTTGCTGTCTGTTTCATGCAAAAATAAAAAATTATATACATATATGTTTTATGATTGAGCTGGCACAGAGATCTTAGGTTGATAAATTAGCACCTTGTAATATTTCAGTCACATGTGGTAGTTGGTGCTACATAGGTATTTCAGCCTTGGTTTCTGTTAGTGTCCAGCTGGAATGATATCATAAAAACTCCTTGATTGTTCAGAGGCAAAAATATTAAGTACGGTGCAGGGGGGTTATGGAGGTACGAAGGTGTCAAAGGTCACTTGGGGTAGGATTTCAACCCATTGTAGCTTATCACATGACTGATTTAATCATGATTTGAACCCTATTCATTGCTGTCTTGATATTCTGGGAGAGGACACAACTGGTTGTTCAATAGTTTAGATTGAAAATAAGAGGTGTTTTCGGTTTAGACTAGTCTAGAAGTGTCTTTAATACTTTAGAAAGGTCTCCCCTACAGGCTGTCCGGGTAGTGTAGCACTCTATTCCGTTGTCTACCAAGATGAGGATTGCCGGTTCGAATCCCCGTGTTACCTTTGGCTTGGTCAGGTGTCCCTCCAGACACAATTGGCTGTGTCTACGGGTGGGAAGCCAGATGTGGGTATGAGTCCTGCTCGCTGCACTAGCGCCTCCTCTGGTCGGTTGGGGCGCCTGTTCGGGGGGGAGGGGGAACAGCGTGATCCTCCCACGTGCTATATCCCCCTCGCGAAACTCCTCACTGTCAGCTGAAAAGAAATGGCTAGCAACTCCACAAAGATCGGAGGAGGCATGTGGTAGTCTGCAGCCCTACCCGGATCAGCAGAGGGGTGCAGCAATGACCAGGACGGCTTGGAAAATAGGGTAATTGGCCAAGTAAAATTGGGGAGAAAAAGGGGAGGAACCCCCCCCCCCCAAAAAAAAGGTCTCCCCTGAAGAGCATATGCAGTATCACTTTTAAATTGCTTACAAAACTTTCAAACCTGCTTTTATCTGCTGACCTTTTGTTTCTCACATCCTTTTTTTTTTTGTACTGGTGTTTCTGCTTCTTTATTTATTTATTTTAATTCATACATTGCTGTTAATAATTTCGCCTTATTTCTATCACTTTTCAAAGCATTGCAACATATGACAGTTTAAAAATCCTGTACACTTGAGTTGCCTTTAGACAGATTTGGAAAAAAATTATATATATTAAACTTAGTTTTTTCAAGTGGTGTAAGTCCCCCTTCCCAACAGAAAACATCCCAAAGGAAACATCAAAATGACACAGAAGATAGTAAATCAATGGCTGCCTTCTGCACCTTCCCCTGCATGCATTACAACACTTGGCCTGTCTAGAGGCGGTAGGGGTGTCAATATTTGCTCTCCTGTTACACTGTCGACCACCGACACACCAAGGAACATCATTCACCTCCCTTTCCCAGGCAAAACTGTTTATAAACAGACGAATATCAGAGGACACAGAGTATACAGAGAGTAGTGGAAGGGGATGTGAGGCGCATCTAGATGGGCAGAGTGCCTTAAGATGACGTTCCTACAAGAATCTGAAGTTGGAAATAGAGAACCGAATCATGCCAATATCTAATAACGAGTCCAAAAGGCACAAAACAAGGGAAGAAAACTGTTAGAAAAATAAAACAAACTGGAAAAGTTCAAAAAGGACTTATTTTAAAATTTTAGTGGTGCATGCCAAGCAACGCTCTACAAAAGGAAACAGTAGCTACAAACTCTGGGTACATTTGAAACCACAAGTCATAGTTGTGTCCCATTCCTTGGTGACTATAACCTGTGGTTTCAACAAAAACTGAAAAAAGGCACCCTCCTTCACGCAGAAATTAATAGAGGAGTGTATACTAATTATTTTGTGCAATCGTTTTTTGATTTTATTTTTGTTTTTAGATTTCCTGCCCCTTTTTTTCCCCCCAACTGTACCCGGCCAATTACCCCACTCTTCCAAGTCATCTCGGTCTCTGCTCCACCCCCTCTGCCAATCCAGGGAGGGCTGGAAACTACCACATGCTCCTCCCATACATGTGGAATCACCAGCTGCTTTTTTTCCCATGACAGTGAGGAGTTTCGCCAGGGGGACGTAGCGCGCGTGAGGATCACGCTATTCCCCCCAGTTCCCCCTCCTCCTCGAACAGGTGCCCCAACCGACCAGAGGAGGCGCTAGTGCAGCGACCAGGACACATACCCACATCCGGCTTCCCACCCGCCGACACAGCCGATTGTATCTGTAGGGACGCCCGACCAAGCCGGAGGTAACACCAGGATTCGAACCGCTGATCACGTGCAAGAGTTTTTGAATCTTAATGTGACAGTAATGTGACATATAGAGTTAAAAGAGGATTCAAAAAATTAAGTTTAAGAACTGACGCCCCCTCTTGAATGTGGGGTAGCTGTTTTTCTTTAGATTTCTATCCATTTACAGAGGTTTTTGTTGTTCACTATTAAACTTATGAAACTTGTATGCAGCACTTATTTTTTGCTTAACAAACCCGTTCAGTCTGCAAACATCAGAATGAAATACATTTATAATAATAACAATAATAATAATAAATAAATCTTATATAGCGCTTTTCTAACATTGAAAGTCGCTTTACAATAAACGGGGTGAAACAAGACAACAGATAAACATAGGGGTAGATGGGAAGGGGGGCTATGAGAGGGAGAAGCAGCAGCCACACATGACGCCAGCAGTACTCTCCGACTTAAAGATACAAAAGGGCAAGAAAAACAAAAAAACAACAGCACTGTAGATTTTCTGTAGGGGTTTACTGCCGTAGCCTATTCCTCTCCCGTGGTATCCACTAGTGCAGCAACCAGGCACAGCTGGTTTGTGGGCATCAGGGAACACAGCTGGTGGCACAGCTGGTTTGTGGGCATCACGGAATATCCACACACCGGTGGGCCTGCGTACTGCATGTCTAGGGGCCAGACCTCTTTCAAGTCCCTTGTAGCTCAGCCAGGGTCAAGGTATACCCAGTTACCGAGTGTCGCCACGAGGGGGCACTATATAAGGCTTGCTGTTGGAGAGGCTATGTACTGGCAGGGAGAGACTTACGCGCTCACCTGTGCTGTTCGCATTTCTGCTAGCCAGTGGTGAAGGTTGAGAGTGAGATGTGACAGGCACAGAACACTACACCAACACACTAGACACTTCACAACAACCCCACTGCTTACACAACAATGTCACACACACACACACACACACAAACATCTATCTATCTATCTATCTATCTATCTATCTATCTATCTATCTATCTATCTATATATAAACTTAGCACAAAAAGTAAGGAAACGTGTGTTTGGTAGATTATTTCTTTGTTGTAATAATGCTTCTTGGCAATAAATCTTATATCAGGCACCTGATTGTCAGCACCTGGGGTACCAGAAGCTCAAAACAAGAGTCAATAGCAACAGCAAAATAAGCTGTTTGGCATTGGCAGAGAAGATTTGGCAAATTTTTCATGGCCGCAACCCACATACTCAGCTCTGCTGCTCATCCCACAAATGCATATTCCTTACAAATGTGGCACCATTTAAAAGGGAAATAAACAGGCTTTCCAACAGTATAAGAGTTAATGCCAAGAAGCATTGTTACAACAAAGAAATAATATACCAAACACAAATTTCCTTACTTTTTGTGCCAAGTATATATATATACTAGAAGAACCCCGCTACAATGTAGCGGTTTGGTTATCCACCCGTCTAAATCTCCCTCCTCTTCATCCTGCCAGCTAACCGCCTTCCCCCTGCCCCTAAACCCCCCCCACTCCAACTCCCTCCCCCCAAATGCTCAGAATCATCTGAAATGCCGAGAAAAGTGGTTTACCCCCCCACTCCAACTCCCTCCCCCAAATGGTCAGAATCATCCGAAATGCACAGAAAATTGGTTTTTAGCCATTTTTAGAAAATGCATATTTTGCATAATTATGCATAATTATCATAATTATATTTTAATTTTCTGCTATTTTTCTGGTCCTCTCTGGAACAATACCTACCACCTCCAAAAAAAATTAGGATCATAAGTGCATTTTTGCAAAAATGCATATATTTTGCATAATGCCAAAACATTTCTAAGTCCCAGAATTTTTTTTAAATAGGTGAAAAAAATCAAAGATGCTCAGAATCATCTGAAATGCCGAGAAAAGTGGTTTTTAGCCATTTGTAGAAAAATTCATATTTTGCATAATTATGCATAATTTTAATTTTCTGAGATTTTCCCCTTACTCTCTGAGACAATACCTATCACCTCCAAAAAGAATTAGGATCATAAGTGCTTTAGTTTTCAGTCCCGCTATCTACATTAACTAACTAACTAACACACACACACACACACACTAATACCACACACACACACATTACGAAAATATATGAGTAGATATATATATATATATATATATATAATGAATATATATAAGTGAGTGTGAGTCTTGACTCACTGGATTTCACACACACACACACACACACACACACACACACACACACACACACACACACACACACACACACACACACACAAACTAAGAATCTATTGCGTTATCTATAGATGCTGATTGACCTGTGACACTTCTGCTAAGTATTGTATTCTGCCGATCTGTGATGGTTACCACAGATAGCTCCATCTCATGGGACTGGAAACATTTATTTGTTTGCACATCCTTAGGTGGTAAAAAATTCAAGTACCCAGACTTAATCGAGAACCATTTTACTGAGAATGTTAACCGTTTATGAACCCCTATTATGTCAAATTAAGTTTATTTGAATAGCCAAAAATTACAAGGTAGACCTAAAGGGTTTTAAAATCAGTTCAATACACGATACCCCCTACCCTTGGACCCTTGACTCGAACGAGGAAAAAGTCCCACCATACATGTGGTAAATCATCACAGCACATTACGGCACGAGCTGTCAGTGAAAAGGGGCATTTAGATTTCTCCTTTTGTTTTCCTTTGAAATGTTTTTATGGCAGTGTGTTATTTATAAAGAGCATGCCATCAAGTCAACTTTCTAATTAGATACGTTCAGTGTACATGGTTAATAATAAGACTTAAGCGATGGTAAATGGCCTACCTGACTTTGAATTAACATATGACCCATTCTATGAACTATTAGGCTGACAGTCTTCTGCTGTGGCTAGTCTGATTTACTGGCGATCTAAGGGACCCATGCTCGACAGCAGTGGTTCTCAGACTTTTTTGGACCAGCAGCACATCTGATCAAACCAAAGTATCCAAGTACCACCTACAAGCCACCAATCTACTCATAAGCCACAGAAAAATGTCAATGACTCACATGAACACATGCACCTCCAACGGATTACAATCTCTCATAATTACAAAAGTAAAAAGCCCACGCGTAGAAATATTTCTCTGCTGACATATACAATCACACCTCTAATACTACACTATACCATTGCTCTAAAGAAACATCTAGTTTATGGTGACATTGTTGAATTTCAATCTTTATAATTTCCCAGCAATGCATGAAAGAAAAAGGATGTGTTACTGAACAACTAAACCCCTCCCCCCAAAGGCTCTATCCTTCTGCCACATGCCCACGAAGCTACAACACTCGGTTTAATTTCCCCCCATGGAAGCAGAGTGGTCAAATCAGCTTCCTCAACTCCTCGAAGCTGGATTCTAATTAATGCTTTATGGAGAGATGGAAGGGAGAGAATGTTTGTGAGAGAACACATTATTGTCACGACCTCTACAAACTGAAGCATGTGACAGCCTTGTTGCCTTGCTGCAACTTGTTTTTATTTTTTTTTACCTTGGTTAACAGCTTGACTGAGTGAAGGCAAGCTCATTGAAGGTAGCTTACAGCATTATGAGTGGGAAGAGAAGACTCCCAACTGAGTGCATCCTGCTACTTCACAGTAATCACACCACTGACATTTCACACCTTTTCACTCAGTTTGAAGGCTGAGAGGCTTGCTGTAAGTGTACCAACCAGTTTGTCTACTCTGTGTTTCCAGTATTAAAAAAGCATTCTACTATTTAAAACAAAGAGTAGGGCAGCAATATAAATAAGACATAAACCATTGCCTTCAGCACAAAAATAAAAGGGTGAGTCATGAATTTTGGGCTAAAGCATGTACTAGGCAATGATCCGAAGACATTTTTAGCTGGTGTAGCTGTGCAAATGGCAATTACAGCAAAACATTTCTCCTTAAGTGTAGGATTCAAGCATTCTACATGCTTAAAACCAACTAGACCACACTAAGCAGCAAAGTAATTAATTAATTTTCCAAAAGGCTAAAGTTGAAGGTGCGGTGAGACGCCATCTATCATACAGAGAGGTGGGATTATAAACAGAAAGTGTTTGTAATTGCATCAAGAAGAGTGAAACAAATGCAGCTAGAGGTACTCTGAGAATTTTTCTTCAAAGTTGTTCATGGTGACTGATGAACAATCAGCGTGGCGACAAGTAACTGTGTGAAGAATGAACAGATAGAATTTGCAGACCACTTGAAACCCTGCCTATTTTCATACTTCAAGTACACCTGGCAAACCACTGCGGGAAGTGGGCATAGACTTTGGAAAATTACGAAATGGTCAGAAACAGAACTCCCCAGTCCACATGTCCAAAGGGAGCTATCTGACATTATTTGGCCATCACAGCTTACTGGGTTATTCACATTGATTTTGCCCCATGAACATCACATCTGAAGGCAGTATTGTTTCTGTTGTGTGTAATTTACATTTTGAGCATTTAGGTCACACCTGCTTCAATATTTGGATCCCATGCTTTACATATTAACCCTTTGCTGGGGATACGAGAGATAGTTTATTGAAAACTTCTGTGACCCTGGAATAATCTTTAGCATTTCAAAAATATTGTCTAGGTATAATCGCCTTGAGTCAAGACACTCATTTCAATAGTTCTGATTCTCAGAACAAGTGCTGTGATAATCATGCTAGGTGTCCTTGGTTCCATTTAGGGGGGGGGAAAAAAACCACAAAAAGAAAAACAAAAACAAAAAACAGATTTACTGAAATTTCACAAGATGTTAAAATGTGTAAACTCTGGGACTTTGAGATCACTGTCCCTATAACAGTGTCCAGAAGGCAGGAAAGGGAATATATATCAAATGAAAGAAACAGACAGACCAAGAGAGAAAGAGTTGTGTTAGGTCATGAACTGGATGAAAACAGTTTGGGACAGGGACAAGGAAATGCATACTAAAGAGCAACTTTCTTTGGATTCTCAGTTAACTGTTGATACCAGCACATCAGGGTATTTTCCTCAAACTCTGAAAAGAAAATTGTTAGAGATGGAGGCCATGCTTCCACACAAACTTGGATATAGCCCTGTGCCTTTGTTAGAGAGAAATGTACAGCATCGGTTGTCTTTGAGTGATTATTTTTGTAAATGGGGTGAGTGAATAATTTAGTCATTATTGAGTATTCTCAAATAAACTAGTGATGGAGGGCAAGGTGTATTTCCTTGAGGCCAAAGTTCCAGTAAGCAGGTGTCAAAATATCCCAAGAATGTTTGGTTGGGCTCTCAAGTACAGAAAAGATGCCCCATCAGATAGAGAAGTTGGACTCAGCAAGTGCTTGCTGATGTGCCTGCATTTTAGATTAGATTGTTTTATTAGCCACACTACCAAGGAAAGGAATTTGGAATTTGTTTTTGGTACACAAACTCTACAGCAGTGGTTCTCAACCAGGGGTCCGCGGACCCCTAGGGGTCCGTGGTGTAATTGCAAGGGGTCCGTGAAAATAAAATATCTTTAAAAAAAAAGATCCTATGACATTTATAGAAATAGGATTATTTTACTCAAATGTGACTGAGACCTTTATCTACCTAAACTATAAAGGGTAACAGGATTTTTTCTCCAATTACATCTGTTTCACAAGTGTAATTTATTGTATTTTAATAAGAGATCTCGCTCCCGTTTGCATTGTTAAAAGTACTGCATAAAAATTCTGTTGTTACATATATCTGAAAGTTACTGAATACATATTCTGTTTTGTTGCATATATCTGAAAGTTACTGCATAAGAATTCTGTTTTGTTAACTATATCTAAGTTACAACTGAAAGCTCTTATTTTTGTCCCAAAGAGTGAATAAATGCTATAATGCAATTTAAAATGCAGTTTCTACTGTTTCTATCAAATTGCAACCCCCCTCCCCCAAGATCAGGTGGAGGGGTCCTCAGGGTAGATCAAAAATACGCAGGGGGTCCAGGACCCCAAAAAGGTTGAGAACCACTGCTCTACAGCACAATACATACATGGACAACAACATACACTCCACATATTATCACGAACAATACAGTTATACAATAACAGAAATAAACATATCATGCGTAACAATTAGGTGAATGGTGGTATTTATGCCAATGGTGTGTGAGGAGGGGACTATAGGGAGGAATTCAGAGTCCTGATGGCTAGGGGAAAAAAGCGGTTTGTGAAGCGTTTAGTCTTAGTGGACAGTGACCTGTAGCGCCTCCCTGAGGGAAGGAGCCGGAAGAGGTGATGAGCAGGATGTGATGGGTCAGAGATGATCTTCTTTGCTCACTTTACAGTCCGGTGAGTATGTAGAGATTCAACTGAGGGGAGAGGGTTGCCTATGATTTTGGATGCCTTGTTGACAATAAGCTGCAGTTTCTTCCATGTTTGACTGTCCATGCCGCCATAACATACTGTAATAGAAGATGTTATGATGGATTCGATAATGGCTGAGTAAAACAGAACAAGCAGTTGATGTTTGATCTGTTATTTTTTAAGCTGCCTAAGAAAGTAAAGTCGTTGTTGGGCTTTTGAAATGATGTGTTCTGCGTTAATTTTCCACTTCATGTTATTGCTGATGTATGTTCCAAGGAATTTAAAAGGGTCGGTGGTGGTGATGGGGTCTCTGTTCATTTGTATGGCTGCTTTAGGATTCGGCAAGCATTGGAAGTCAATAATGAGTTCTTGGGTTTTGGCTGTATTAAGAATAAGGTTGTTGTTTGCACACCAAGTGACAGCTTGGTCTACTGCAGTGCGGTACTGGGTTTCATCATTGTTGGAGATGAGGCCTACAATGGTTGTGTCGTCTGCGTATTTTATTATTTTCACAGAGCTATCCGTGGATGTAAAGTGGATGGTGTAAAGTGAGAAGAGCCAGGGGGAGAGAAAACAGCCCTGAGGAGCACCTGTACTGAGGGTAAGAGGGTGTGAGGTTAGGTTATTAACCTTCACCCTCTGTGGCCTGTTCCACAGGAAGCTCTGAATCCAGTGGCATATGGCCGGGTCAATGTTCATATCCAAGAGTATGGTAAAGAGTTTGTGTGGGTTGATGGAGTTGAAGGTGGTGTATGATTGTTGTAATTATTGTTGCAATTAATCCCATAAAATTAGGATATACCATTTGATGTATTTGGTTTGATACCAAACTATGCAAAGCATTGCAGATCATGAAGTAGACAAAAGCCTATCGTATATACCTCAATTAAATGAGGAAAAAAGAATACAAAAAAAACAAAAACAACTTACAAGGAAGAGGAGACTTAACACTAAGACTTTTGAGTGGTGGCTTGAAGCCCATGAAGACTAGTAACCTAAGCTTTGTCTTCCTCACAACATAATCACCAGGAACTTGTACAGGTTGAACACATTCCAAGACCCTTCAAGATTTAAAAGCCCTACTGCTCGCCTTTCTGTCTATCAGTAGTTGATGAGAATGAAGAAAGCTCTTTGGTAGGGACCAAATCCAGGGGCTTTACTCTATGATAAAAGGAATTACCTTTAAAGAGTTTTGTGTGTTTTCTTACAAAGACATTTTTTTCAGTTGTCTTGATGACGTCGCTTGACTAATAACCCTCATTGGGTGGCTTCTGGTACAGAGATTTTAGAGTTATGGCCAACATTCTCAAAAACTGAAATAATGACCACAGAGTATGTGAAGATAGATCAATGTTTAAATTAGGAGAGTTTGTTAACCACCATCACATAGTACGAGATAGAAGGAAGCTTTGCTGCATATATGAATATACACGTCTGTTGATCCAGTAACTTTGAAAACATGTTTTTTCCCCCCAAATATTTTCACTGATTAGCACATATTCACCCAGTTAAAAACTAAACTAATTACTAAAACTTTATTTTTTAGAGTTAAACCCTGCATACGTCCCAAGGGCACATCCCAAGGGCACATCGGTAGGCACAAGTTTTCTAGACGATATGCTATGAATATGTCCAAATAATTTTTTTCAAAATTCCTCTCAAATTAAAAAAAAAAATCCTTAAGATGGCCAATGTTTATCTCAATGACAGAAACGTGGTAGATAAACTATTCAAAGTATTTCATGCTTCAGTGACTAACAATCCTATTGAGCAACACCCTATGTGGCTGTTACCCAAAACTTAAAACATGAATAGTGATTTTGAAAGCATTATTTGACCAAGGTCTGACCTTGGTATGATAACTTTTAACCTTGCGCTCTGAGGAGAAGCTGATCATACCTGCTGAGGTGGAGGGGGCTGCATGTAACCCTGTGGGGGTGGTGGAGCCTGCATGATAGGTTGGGATGGGGGAGGAGGCTGTGGAGGTGGAGGATGTGGGTGTCCAGTGGTTGCCTGGTAACCAGATGGAGCAGCCATGGGCTGCCCTGTGGTGGCCATGATGTAACTTGTCTGAGGTGGAGGGTGCTGGGACAGCACTGTGGGTGGGGGCTGGAACATTGGGGTAGGCTCAGGGTTCTCACTGGAGCCCTGCCGACTCAGGGTCATCTGGCTGAACTGAGGCGCCAGTTCTTCTCCCTAGGAGAGGTGGTAAAATGGTATTGGTGAGTTAATACAGCACTGCATATTCAGTCTTATCTTCACTCTCATCCACATATGCAAGTTCTTATTCTCTGTAAAATGTTGATACTAGCATGTTCTCATGTAAAGTGCATTAAACTGCATTTTCATGTAAGAAATATACTAAATAAATCCAATTTGATTGATTAAAAAAACATTTCCTTTTTTGCTAACTTTGTATCATCTTTGTAGTTTTTGCCCTTGCACATATTGGTTAAATCATTTTACTCACTGGCTTCATTCTGGATATCTAGGACACAGAAGAGCTCCCTTTGGACAGAACACCCAGTGGACACAACAGTGTTTGACACAATGGTGTTTGACACAAGGGTGTCTAACACCGCTTTCAGTCATGCCTGGGAACAAAAACTCGCTACAACACTGCATGGTAAACTATACTAACTAATTATGACCCCCCCCCCTTTTCTTCCCAGTTGTATCCGGTCAATTACCCCACTCTTCCGAGCTGTCCCGGTTGCTGCTCCACCCCCTCTGCTGATTCGGGGAGGGCTGTAGACTAACACATGCCTCCTCCGATACATGTGGAGTCGCCAGCCGCTTCTTTTCATTTGACAGTGAAGAGTTTTGCTAGGGGGACATAGCGTGTGGAAGGATAACGCTATTCCCCCCAGTTCCCAGTTCCCCCTCCCCCCTGAACAGGCGCAACGACCAACCAGAGGAGGTGCTAGTGCAGTGATCAGGACACATACCCACATCCGGCGTCCCACCCGCAGACATGGCCAATTGTATCTGTAGGGACGCCTGACCAAGCCGGAGGTAACACAGGGATTCGAACCGGCAATCTCCGTGTTGGTAGGCAACGGAAGACTGCCACAGTACCCAGACGCCCCACTAATTATGCTTTCTACTTTACAGAGGCTCGAAGCCCAAGCTTTTGCTTTTTGAGGTTCAACGTTTTTGCACCTTTTCCTGACTGCTTCTGCATGTAAATAACTACTCTCTCTGCTGGCCCTATTGTTAATAACACAGATTTTTAGCTATTACCTGGCAGATAATGGCATATACTAGCTTGAGGCATGAAACAGTCCCACCAAGACACAGGATTCTTTCATGCCTCAACCTAGTATATGCTAACCTGCTGCAGTTCCTTACAGTACCATGGGACTGCTTCATTTCTGACTGGATTCTCTGAGCATTGTTGGAAAAGGTAAAAGAAAAGAAAGTGAGCACATGGTTCGGTAGGTCAGTGGCAGTACTTCTGTGGGTGTACACTACAGAAATATTGTTAAAATAGAGACAAAGAGAGCAATGAAACACAGCTAAATGACATGTCATTGTTGTCACATGCAACCAGTGAAGATAATGCGATAGAAAGTCATGTTCTCTAGTTTTTTTGCATTGCTCAGTCTTTCATTCTGTAGCATCTTGGATCTTACTATGTTAGAAACTGGTGTTATGGCCAACGGAATACGAGCATCATGCATACAAGTCCAATTTACCCCAATTATAAAAATCACATATCTGGATATGAAAATGAAAAGTGCAAGTTAGAAGTTATTAATTGAAATGTCCAATGCTGTCAATGATGTTTGATCCCACTGTTGAGCGACTTCCTTGTTAAATTTGTAGGAATGACCATTTTACCGCAGGCAGTGGGAACTATTGATAAACTACTCAGCCAGAACAAGTGAGAAGTTACAGATAATGGTAAATCATGTGCACGGTTTAACTGACGCACTGTTATTTTGTGTTATTATTGAAAAGACCAGTTTAAGGCTTTTGTTCCTTTGTCCCATAAGATGCCATTGTAAAGCTGAGTCTATCAGTAAGTAAAATGGTATCAAAACATAATATTCACAATGGCAAAAACAACGAAAATAAGACCCAGGTTTTAAAAAACAGTTATCTTTCATATGATTATGTCAAAATTTGGATTATTTACAATGCAGTACATAAATGTGTTTACAAATAGCACCTTGATTTAGTGATTGATTTAGAAACAGGCTATATTGTAATAACAGTAAGATTTTGTATACAGTGCAACTAGAGTACAGTATCAATACTGTTGCATCTTCACATATTATATCTTAAAGATAAAAGATGGGATAAAATAAAGCTTGACATTTTTGCAACCTTTACTAGCAACAAAGTATGCAATGAGTATGCACAGTGTCCAAAAAAAAGATGATTTAAAAAGTTGCAAGTGATAGTTGATGTCTTTATGCATGCTCAGGTACAGAAAGCATAGAAAGCTGAATCAGTTCATCTGGACACAACGTTTATTGAGAGAAACGTTTTATCACTCATCTAAGTGTCTTCTTCAGTCTAAACTGACTGCAGGTATTCCCACCCTTATAAACAATACAGTGGCATGTGGTACATCCTGAGATTTAATTTCAACCCAGGTGTCATCCACAAATCTGAACCAATGGCTAGGTTGTGTTCCTGGACAGGACATCAGAGCCCTCTTTACCACCTCCTCCTTATACAAGTTGGCCACTATAGGTGAGACTGGGGAAACCATAGCACACCCATGCTTCTGCCTATAGTACTGCCCACTGTATGTGAAGTACATGGACTCAAGACACAGCCTCAGGAGCAGACACACTTGGTCAGTGTTAAGGGTGGGCCTATTGCTAAGGGTGGGGTTGTTTTGTAATTTCATATGGACTACCTCCACTGCTTCATCAACAGGAATGCACATGAAGAGAGATGTAACATCATAAGAGACCACTGTTTCATCCCCCTCCATAATGAATTAAATCTCAGGACATACCACATTTAACCGATCACATTAACTCTGTGGACAACCACATCAAGTTCACCAGAAAAGATGTGAAAAATGAGAGGTTAACCTTCTTAGACTGTTAAATTGCAATTGGTAATAGGGGATTGTTGATGTTTACCATAAACCAACGTATACTGATCAATACTTAAGATTTGATTCTCATCATCCACTGGAGCACAAACCTAGGAGTCATCAGGACGCTGTACCACCGAGCTGACAACATCCCCACCGACACAGCGGCTGAGGAAAGGGAGAAATCCCACATTAAACAGACCCTGGTTAAAAGTGGTTATCCTAACTGGGCATTTGTCAAAGCCAGGAAGATGCCCAAACAGTGCACGAGTTGATCGAAGACAGAAGGACAACAGCTGTCTAAGTGTAAACCAGTGATGTTTCTGTATGTGGCGGGCGTGTCGGAGAAGTTGAGATGCGTATTTTCCAAACACCGCGTCACAGTTGCTTTCAAACCCAAAAACACGCTGTGCCAGAAATTGGTCCACGCCAAGGATCGGGTCCCCAGGCACAAACAGAGCAATACAGTGTCGGGAGGCTTGCCATGACTTGTACATTGGAGGAACTAAACAAACGCTGGCCAAGAGAATGGGACAACACAGGAGAGGTAACGCGTCAGGCCAGGACTCCACAGTCTACACCCATCTACAGGCCAGTGGCCACTCTTTCAAGGATGAGGATGTGCACATCCTTGATAGGGAGGAATGCTGGTTTGAACGGGGAGTCAAAAAGGCCATCTATGTTCGGAGGGAACGACCATCCCTGAACCGGCGGGTTAATAGTACAATCTGTCACCATCTTACAATACTGTGATTGCAACTATTCCCCAATCCTCTGCATACTACACATGGCCATTGTAACTCTAGTTAATGGTCACGGTAATTTGCATATGAAAGTGATCGTTGTCTTTGGTCGTTTTGCCACTGTATTGTTTATAAGGGCGGGGATACCTGCAGTCAGTTGAGACTGAAGAGGTCACTTAGATGAGTGATGAAACGTTTGTCTCAAACACTGTGTCCAGATGAACTGATTCAACTTTCTGCGATAGTTGATGTTTTTTACTTGAGCTGTTACTTAAATATGCCATGTGCAATAATATTTATCATTTGGATATATCATATACAGCAATGCCATGAATGGGGTCACGAGCCAACAAGGGTTGTCAGCATTTTCCTAAATGAGAATTGCACTCATATATTTTCGGGTTATAGTTTTAAATTCCAAGTAGAGCTTAATGTGTTGGCCACCAGCACCACCAGTGTTGCCTGTACAACACCATAAGGCTTGGGTCCTTTTGGTCATCAAAGTGGATTGTCCCTAATGTTCTCTGGAATGACATTCCAAGATGAATACCCTATTTTTAAAAAATGAGCAAAGGAACTCATTAGATTAAAAGTAACTTTATCTCCAATCTTAATGACAGCTACACTAAACTGTTAGATTAACTGGAGGACAAGGTGGATAAGACTGAGCATTATTATTATTATCTGTGTACTACTGTACTGCCTACCTCAGTAAGAGCAAAAAGGACATTAAAATAATACTGTTGTGCATAACAAAATACAAAGCATGAGTCTGAATGAGGCATCATTGTCACAGTGTATGGTCTGACTTCTCAGTGAAAAATTTGTTAAAATGAGTGTAGATTTAGGCTGAAATAAGGGTGAAGTGAGAGGCTATGAGAGGGGCCAGTACCATTGTGTACTGCTGGGCAGGAGAGACAGGCAGGAGGACCTGGGGGCAGGAAGGACTGGAGTAGGAGACAGGCTGAGAGGGCTGCAGAGATGCCACCGGCTACACGCAATACCAGAGAGAAGGAGGGGCAAAAAACAAAAACAGAAACAGAGAAAAGGAAGAGAGCGGCAGAACAAAGTCAGTGGGAAAGACTGTTTGAGAATGAGAGAAATAAAAAGAACAAAAATAAATGAAAACACAGATGAGATTTGGGTTATAACACAGAGGGAAATTTGTTAGTAACAAAAATTACGGACATTTACGGGAAAAGATGATTAGTTACAGATGCTATTATTTAAAATGACAAGTATAAAGACCGAAAGAACCTGCTACTAGAAAAGAAAAGCTAAGGAAGTTACCTACACTGAATATCTTTGAAGCTGCCATTTAAAGTCCCCTTGTTCACTTTGTTTTTATACATGGTCTGAGTCAGCCCCAGGCCATGGATCTCTACAGGTCTGCTACTCAAGTCTATCAATCAAGCATGTTAGAAGAGCGCAATCAGTGCAGTGACTAACTAGCTTTGTTTCTATCAAGCTATCATAATTTGACATTTTGAAGTTGTGAATAAAAATCCCAAGTGGAATCGCCAATCCCAATTTAAAAAAACAAACAAACAAAAAAACAGTTGCAAGGTATCAGCCATTCTAATTTTCCTTTTCCCTTTTTTTTCTTTCATGACAAGGTCTTACACACAGGGCAAGTTTTTAACTGCTTAAAACCAGAATACGGGAAAACAAGCTGATTTCCTCTTGATTTTCTTGCACCTTTCAAGTTTTTTTTTTAGCTTAACCTGTGCCCAAGTGATTGACCACAGCATGACAACTGGGTATCACAGAGAGCTATGACAAACTCATGGGGGAAAACACAAATGTCCATTTATGTTGCCCACAATGCCCATAAATTTTGGAAGTACCTTGCAGAAACTGAGGCAATGAGAAGGATGGTTACCTGGGCCATCATGTGGTTGCCCATGGGGTGTTGCTGTGGAGTAGGCAGCAGGGCAGTCTGAGGAGGAGGCTGGGGCTGCTGTGGCTGAGGTTGCTGAGAGGGGCAGGGAAGCAGGCTACGACTGGACTGGGGGGGCGGTACTGGGGGACACATGTCCGGACTCACAAGAGGTAGGCCTGGAGATATGAAGAAAAGGCAAGTGTGGGGTGCAGGAAATGATTACTAATTTTCACGTCAGTATTAAGTAAAAAAATATCAATTCATCCACGGTATATATCCTCTCTTAGTCCAATTCAACTTAGTTGCAGGAAGCTGGAGCCTTTTCCAGCAGATATTGAGTGACACCGCAGGGACTAAGCCAGGATAGGTTGCCAGTCCCTCACACAGCCCACACACCGTCACTCACACACGATTCATACCTTCAGAGCCATACTTTTAGAACACTTTAAAGTGTCCAATTCACCTAAGATTCATGCCATTGGAACTTGAAAACTGGACTAAGAGGAGGAAACAAGTCTTAGAAGGACTAGAAACTAACCCAGGACACACTTTGAGGCAGCAATAATAACCACCAAGCCAATGCGCTACCCTGAATAAAATGATTAAAAAAAAAGTAGAAACGTTTACAGTTTAACATATTTCCCCATATAATTTATAGGCACTTTCAGACTGGAGGAACTTTTTCATAGTTCTAAGAACTGTTGGAAGAACTACCCCCTTGTTATAGTGTCCACACTATTGGAACTGGGAATGATTGTAGTTCTTAGAACACCATTTTGAGGGACTTTTTTAGATTACTTAGCCTTTATCAGGGTAGGTAATCTCCCAGCACAAGAAGAATCTTGAGTGCCAAGTTTTCGGTGATTGGACCAGACATAAGTTTGCATTGATTGGTCAAATGCATGAGCAGCATCGGCAACCACCATTTTAAAAAACCCATGTAAAACGTTAGGCATGTACACAACAGCTCTTAGCCTTTAAAAATGGAACAAAACACAGATGAATGGACTGACAATGAAGTCCAGGCTTTGAGCCTATATGTAATTCCATAGTCTAAATTCGCACATCTCCTTTCTAACTCCGTTATCATCATGAAACCCTACAGCCATTTCCCTCTCCCCCTTGCCCTTACCAGTGCGGGAGCCCCTGCAGCTGCCTTGGGAGCCTTTGCTGCTGCCCAGGCTGTCACCTCGGGTGAGAATGGAGATGCCGGAGAAACTGCTGGCCTTGGTGACGGGTGGCCGCAGGGTGCGGTTGGAGCTGTCCGAGTCAGTGCTGCTCCAGGGTCGTGGCTCCAGGCACTTCATATCGCTGTCGGTGCTGCTCTGACGGCTGCTAGAGGCCCGGCTGGAGCTTTCCCTGTTCCCCCTGGGAGACATATTAGAGGGAGAGGGGGTCGGGAATGGAGAAAGAATGGTAGAGAGGGACGAGGATAAGGGAACCATGAAGTGAAGAAGAGAGAAAGGAGAGACAGGAAAGGAGAAGGAGATGACAAAAGGGTGGAGGAGGTGAAGAGGAGCAGGGGGAGGTCGGGTAGGGATTGAGAGGGGAAGAGGTGAAGTAACAGGTGGAAGACCATAAAGCCAAGGGAGTTCAGAGAGAGGAGGTAGAGAGAGAGAGATGGAAGGAGAAGTGCCACATAAAGGAAGAGCAGAGTTGAAAAGAGGGGAAAGTCAGAAGAGGAAAAATGAAGGAATGTATTCAATACAGAGAAAAAACAAAACAAACAGGAATAAGAGGCAAAAATAGGGGGTGGATGGGGGCAAGTGAGGGGGGAAGAGTTGGGGTGGATAAACAGTATGATCATTAACAGGTTGGGAAGAATGCACAATTTGACAGGCTGGTAGGATGGGGCATTCAACAGACAGATGCATGTTGGCTGGTTGGGTTAAACCACAATTTGAAAAAAAAAAGAAAAAAAAAGAAGAAAAAAAGTCAGGCAACAGACCCCCACATTATTACCCCCTATGACACTTAATTCCACACACATTCAAACAAATCCCAAACCAATCCAAGGAACAAAAACAAACATGCAGGTAAAAGTAGATGCTCAACAACCAGGGTGATTGAGGAGACATTAGAATGACACTGAAAGAGACAAACATCCATGTGACTGACACACAGGCCACCCATCACTAGGGACACATTCACGTGAGGGATATTACAAAGTGAGCATGTAAATACATGTCATATAGTTCACACAAACGAACACCAATTAACGTGCACACAGACCTACACATACTGTTAAGTACATACAGATGAACTGACGCACAACCACACCCACGCAGACCTCTACATGAACAACCAAATGTACACAACCACACTGACAAGTCACAGACAATCTTCCAAATAGCCACTTGCTGACACTGGTTCACCACTATGATTTGTTTTTGTTTAAACTACATGACTGTATACACACTCATTGCCTTTTGGTGTGTTGCTGTGATGCTGTCACCCTGGGTAAGGGCAGCTGCCAAGAAAACCAACGACCAAAAATTGTAAGTAAATCAATACTGTGGGAGACCCCTCCAACACAGGTCAGGCTGGGCTTTCCAATGCTATGTGAGGATTAACAATAGCATTGTTATCTAAAGACATTACAGTGATGGCCAAAGTGCTATGATGCTTGCAAACTTAGTTTCCTGTATAATAATAATGATAATAATAATAAAAGTGAGGGTTAGCCTGATATGCAATTAAATGAAAGAAGATATAACACAACAAAGATTGGTGTGATATTTTAGCAATACTGAAACATCAAGCTGACATGCCAACACACAACTACACCTCTACATTGTAGACAATAGAGACAACCGAGTTAAGGTGGCTATAAAGTGGCTCTCTGCATTTTCTGAAATGTGGCGAGAATATGGAGGGGAACAGAGCAGAGTAAGGAGGCAGCAAAATTAAATAAAACTAAAAGCACGTTATCACTGAATTGAGGGGAATCTCAGCGAGCAGGACAGAGAGGTTTTAAACTACAGAACCATGGATTTGGTGACTGGGGCTTGAATGTGGCTGTGGCTGATAAATATTCCAGAGAGATTGTAATTAATTGGGGGCCCTTTCTCCATGCAGCCTATTTTAAGGGAGGGAGCTGCTGTACTGCCTCTCACTTGCACAATGTGCACTTGTTCACTGTGCTCTGGAGACCGAGCAGGGAGAGGAAGAGGAGGAGATGAGGGAGGAAGGAAGGATACAGCTGTACATCGCATGATCTTCCATGTCTCCTATTTTCTAATGAGTATCTCTCCATCACACACACACACACACACACACACACACACCAGGGAACAACAGTGTATTATTCTACAGCGCTTTCATCGCTGTTCATGTTTATTAGACAGATTAATCAATGTCTCACTATAGCTGCCATTATTTTCCCGGAGTGTTTAAAAATACTTTTCTTTTGGCTCATCTAATCTTGTGGTAGTCTTTAATTTTACTATTGTGTATTCTGTCAGCTAAATGGAAGAAGCACCGAGGGCGGTCTGACAGGACACGGAAGTGGGGCAGGCTAAGCTAACTGCTAGCCCATGCAGACTGGCAGTTCCGACAGTCATCCTGGCTGGTTCTCTTGGACAGTGTATTATTATTATTTTTTTATTTGAACATGTTGGATATATGTGTTTTTATAGTTTTGTAGTTTTTGTAGTTTGTATATACGTGTTCTTGTAGTTTTGATACGTGTTTTTGTCTTTGTGTTACACTGCTGTGGGCTGGGGGGAAATATTTCATTTCACGTACTCAAGTGCATGAAATGACAAATAAATGTTCCTAATTCCTAAAGTAAACATTTAATATACCTCCTATTAATTTGGGGTCTTTATGTATAATGTAAACTTCATACATTTAAAATGTAAAAGGCTAAAATATGTTGCCAAAACCATTTAAAAGTCTGACAGTCAAACTTTTACAATGGATAAGGAATAAAAAAATGGAGACATTTTAGATTGTATATCATTAACTTCAGCAAATGTTTGCTTGACTTTACATATTGGTTTCACTATTTGAAAAATTACACTAAGGAGATTTGCTGTTCAATAGAGCATGAGAGAGACTGACTGACATGTATTCTCTTATAAGGAAGGTTTTTGAAAGCAGAAGGGTACATCAAGAAAAGGAACATTGTTTTTGGCTGGACAATACTTAGATCTAATTGCAGGTATTTTTATGAATGTGATATCTATGCAATCAAAATAAATACAAACAAATACTACTGGGGAACATCAACTTCAAATCATAAGACTGTCAACATAAGGTGTCACTTGAAATATTATAATTTTAAAACAATCCCTTCACTCCCCAAGGAAAAAAAAAAAGATCCTAAAGAGTATATACCAAATGGTGTAAAAAAGCCTCGAGTTACATAATTTACAATAAATGCTAAACATAGAAAAGGCTTTAAGGGTGTAGAGACCTTGGCCAACAACAAATAGTTTTACCCTGTTATGTATGGAAAAATAAAGGTATGAAGCAAAATATACAATAGAATATAAGTGCCGGCACTCACTGAATGGAATGTGATAAGCTTTTAACATAAGCCTGGAAAGGGGAAAACATTTTTACAAAATTAAATGCCTCACAGACTGATCTGTTGTCAAACTGTCTGTTTTTGTTTCACCATTATATAATACTTTTTTGTGCCAGACTGCAATAGGTGACATGGCTGAAATTATATAAATGGTAAAAAAGATCTTAAAACCAAATAAACCATGAAACATCAACAAAATGACTGTGGAACAATACAATTAATGATTATAAAAGAAGTAGTAATGGTGGGAGGGGGGGTAAGGAGGTCAGTCAGTTCTCGGTGAAACCAAAAAGCAGCCATGCATGGGCCTTGGGAAGCCCCACAGTGCAGTGTTGAGGGAGCGATCCATCAGCCGAATTACGCCAGGCAAAGATACAGAAACACCACATGTCAATTCAACACCACCACCATCACCACTAGACCACTGTCATTGATTGGCATGACAACACACAGGTAGAGTCAGCAGCACAACCCAGTACCTAAAGATCTGCCTCCTCTTTTGAGAGATAGAGGAGTAGCCCTCAGTGGAAAGTCTGTTTGGGTCGACATTGGGAGAAAAATTCTAGGGTTACAGGGCTGGCTTGGAGGAATGGGGATGGTGTTGGAAAGGGTGAGGAGGGTGAACAGGAAGAGGGGAGGGTGAATGGGAAGAGGGGAGGGTGAATGGGAAGAAGAGGAGGGTGAATGGGAAGAAGGGAGGAAGGGGAGTTGAGGTAGGCACAGTGCTGAACTTTTACCCCTGGGAAAAAAATGCAGGCAAAGCAGAAACTTTGACTGGTCAAAGGCCCACACTTCACTTTCTCTCCCTCTCAGCATATTGACTACTAATCTTTCATCCACAACAGCCAGGGGCTTGGGAGGGAGGTGGAGTTTAACTGAGTGAGGCTGGGTGCACACTAGAAGATAATGAGACCAATGTAAATTAGCCAAGGCCAACAACTGGAGGGGAAATCAGAGTAATTATTGGGACTAATGATTGGCAAAGATTATCTGACACTGTGAGGGGTTTAAAGATCTAGACTCCAAACCACTCTGTTGGACTCAACTCATCTGGATTGACCAGAGGATTTTCAAACATGTTTACATTTAACAACTTGACATCTGCACTGCTCCTGAGCTAATCCCTTGTTGGAAACTGAAGATAACTGATGAGAACAGAGTTTAGAGCAAGGTAAAACGAGGTGAACAGAAGAATTTTTAAAGCTCAACGCACAGAGATAGACAAAGGAGAAAAAAAATGAACAGCTGTCAATTCAAATTTCCTCTGTACATTTACTTATTTTAGCAAAGCAAGTTCAATCTGGCTGCTCGTCCCCATTGTCATGTTGAATGAAATGTCATATTGAGGTCCTGAAATCAGTGATGTGCCAGGTACCAAGAGCATAATCTGTTGTATTTATAGCTACAGGTTAAGTGTGTGAAACCACCATCTTTGCCAAAGTGTGTAGTCTGAATGCACTTATGGTTGTGACATCATGTTTCAACATTAATATTCAAAGAGCGGCATTTTCAAAATCAAGATTTTAAAGTCTTCTAAGTGTGCATCTAGTCTCAGCTACCATTTAATCCTGGCATTGATCTTCTACTATCAACTTTCATCATCTTTTCCAAAGAAACAATGTCCCTCCTGCCCACGCTAAATCTTTCGTCATTGCTAAATACTTACATATTGGACGCAGGGAAAAAAAAAATCAATATTGATTATTTGTATGGAATAAAAGAAAGCTAAACAAATAACTATATAAACAAGACTTCACGTGTCTTTCCCAGAGGACATTTTAGGAAGTAAAATTGGACTCTATTAGAAGTTGTACAGAGACTTGGCATGTTTTGTAAAGATTGCTCTTGCTATTGACTCTATAGAACCCTACTGTTTGAATCTGATGAAAATAATATAACTTGAGGGAGGGTAGATAGGGAGGGGGCACACGAGTCTCCAGAGGGGAATACATCATCTTACCTGTTGTCGTTGATGTATCCATTTTGAGAAGACTGTAAAAAGAAAGACACCTGGACATTACGAATAGCTTCACTCAGCCAACTTAATTGTGAAAAATTTGTCTTTTTAAAATTCTATCAAAGTAACACTTTTTTAGGGCTGACCTCACAAGATTTTAGGATGGGATATGTGACTGGGCAGAACCCAGCCACTGAGGATACACAAGCCAGTGCATTCTTAGTGTTGGTCCCAAGCCCAGATAAATGGGGAGGGTTGCGTCAAGAAGGGCATTCGATGTAAAACCTTTGCCAAATCAAATACGCGGATCATAAATCAGATTTATGATCGGTCGAGAATCAGTTGAGGCCCTGGATCAGTCGAGGCCCGGGTTACCAATGACTGCCACTAGTACTGTTGGCCAGCAGGGTGCTGGTGGAAACTATGCTACTGTTGGGCAAAGGAGAAGGGGAGGGGAAAGGCAAGTCTAAAGGCAGTGGGAGAGGAGGAAGGGTAAGAGTGTGGAGGTGAGAGTCGGAACTTTGAATGTTGGCACTATGACTGGTAAAGGGAGAGAGCTGGCTGATATGATGGAGAGAAGGAAGGTAGATACACTGTGTGTGTAGCAGACCAGGAGGAAGGGGAGTAAGGCATCAGAAGTGAGTTCAAACTGTTCTACCATGGTGTGGATGGGAGGAAAAAAGGGGTATGGGTAATTCTGAAGGAAGAGTATGTCAATATTGTGCTGAAGGTGAAGAGAGTTTCAGACAGAGTGATGAGTATGAACCTGGAAATCGAAGGTGTGATGATGAATTATCAGAGCATACGCCCCGCAACTTGGGTGTGAGATGGAAGAGAAGAAGAATTCTGGAGTGACTTAGATGAAGTGGCGGAGAGTGTTACCCAAGGAGGAGAGAGTGGTGATTGGAGCGGACTTCAATAGGCATGTTGGTGAAGGCAACAGAGGTGATGAGGAGTTGCTGGACAGGTATAGTGTCAAGGAGAGTAATGTGGAAGGACAGATGGTGGTAGATTAGAGGAACGCAGGGTGACATATAAAAGTTGAGGAAAGTGCACACAGGTGGACTATATCTTATGTAGGTGGCGTGATCTGAAAAGGTTTGGAGACTGCAAGGTAATGACAGGAGAGAACATAGTTAGGCACCATCGAATGGCGGTCTGTAGGATAAATCTGGAGATCAAGAAGAGGAAGAGAGTGAAGGCAGAGCTAAGGATCAAATGGTGGAAGTTGAAGAAGAAAGACTGTTGTGTGGAGTTCAGGGAGGAGTTAAGACAGGCACTGGATGGTAGTGAAGAGTTGCCGGATGGCTGGGCAACCACTGCAGAAATAATGAGGGAGACAGCTAGTTAAGTATTTGCTGTTTCATCTGGACAGAGGAAAGAAGACAAGGAGACTTGGTGGTGGAAAGAGGAAGTACAGCAAAGTATACAGAGGAAGGGGTTGGAAAAGAAGAAGTGTGATAGAGAGATGAAGAAAGTAGACAGGAGTACAAGGAGATGCGGCATAAAGTGAAGACAGAGGTGGGGAAGGCAAAGGCAAAGGAAAAGGCGTACGGTGAGTTATATGAGAGGTTGGACACTAAGGAAGGAGAAAAGGACTTGTACCGATTGACTAGACAGAGGGACCAAGCTGGGACAGATGTGCAGCAGGTTAGGGCAATGCAGGATAGAGATGGAAATTTGCTGACAAGCGAGCAGAGTGTGTTGAGAAGGTGGAAGGAATACTTTGAGGGGCTGATGAATGAAGAAAATGAGAGCGAGAGGGTTGGATGATGTGGGGATAGTGAATCAGGAAATGCCGTGGATTAGCAAAGAAGAAATAAGGGCAGCTATGAAGAGGAAGAAGAGTGGAAAGGCGGTTGGGTCCAGATCACATACTACCTGTGGAGGCATGGAAGTGTTGAGGAGAGATGGCAGTTGAGTTTTTAACTAGATTATTTAACACAATCTTGGAAAGTGAGAAGATGTCTGAGGAGTGGAGAAGAAGCATACTGGTACTGATTTTCAAGAACAAGGGTGATGTGCAGAGCTGTAGTAACTAGAGGTTTAAAGTTGATCAGTTACAGCATGAAGATATGGGAAAGAGTAGTGGAAGCTAGGTTAAGAGAGAATGTTGATGGAGAAGTATAGAGAAGGTCAGAAGCAGTTACGTTGTGTCTTTGTGGATTTAGAGAAAGCATATGACAGGGTGCTGACAGAGGAGGTGTGGTATTGTATGAGGAAGTCGGGAGTGGCAGAGAAGTATGTAAGAGTGGTGTAGGATATGTATGAGGGCAGAGTGACAGTGGTGAGGTGTGCAGTAAGTAGGAATGATGGATGGGTTCAAGGTGGAAGTGGGATTACAACAAGGATTGGCTTTGAGCCCTTTCTTGTTTGTAATGGTGATGGACAGGTTGACTAACGAGATCAGGTAGAAGTCTCCATGGACTATGACGTTCGTGGATGACATTGTGATCTGTAGCGAGAGTAGGGAGCAGGTTGAGGAGAGCCTGGAGAGATGGAGGTATGCACTAGAGAGAAGAGGAATGAAAATCAGTTGGAACAAGACGAAATACATACATGAACGAGAGGGAGGACAGCAGAATGGTGAGGATGCAAGGAGTAGAGGTGACAAAGGCATATGAATTTAAACACTTGGACTCAACTGTTCAAAGTAATGGGGAGTGCGGAAGAGAGGTGAAGAAGAGAGTACAGGCAGGGTGGAGTGGGTGGAGAAGAGTGTCAGGAGTGATTTGCGACAGAAGGGTACCAGCAAGAGTTAAAGGAAGGTTTACAAGATGGTAGTGAGAACAGCTATGCTGTATGGTTTGGAAACAGTGGCACTGACAAAAAGACAGGAGGTGGAGCTGGAGTTGGCAGAGTTGAAGATGCTAAGATTTTCATTGGGAGTGATGAAGAAGGACAGGATTAGGCACGAGTATATTAGAGGGATAGCTCAGGTTGGATGGTTTGGAGACAAAGCAAGAGAGGCAAGATTGAGATGGTTTGGACATGTGTGGAGGAGAGATGCTGGGTATATTGGGAGAAGGATGCTGAATATGGAGCTGCCAGGCAAGAGGAAAAGAGGAAGGTCAAAGAAGAGGTGGGGGGACATGCAGGTGGCTGGCATGACAGAGGAAGATGCAGATAGCAGAAAGAGATGGAAATGAATGATCCACTGTAGCAACCCCTAACAGGAGCAGCCAAAAGTAGTAGTAGTAGTAATAATAATAATAATAATAATAATAATAAATAATAACATCTGGATGGAAACATGGCTATTCTCAGTGCTGACTGCTTTGCTGGAGCCATAACTTACTTCTCGGGCAAAGATCCGGTCTCGTACCCGCTGGTACTCCTCCTCTCGCTCCTCAATGGACTTGCTGCGCCGCCCGTCCTGCAGCGGCACACGAATCTGTCATTTTAGGATGACAAAATCAACAGAGTTAAGCACACTTCAACATAACTTCACAATAATTTACTCACTGCCTAAGGAGCACTGATATTTTCCAGTACTGCCACAAACTGCAATACATCACAGTACTTAACTGATCATTAAGGAGCGCTAATAATTCCCAATTATGCACTATACTTCACTAATCTCTGAGCAACTAGCTTGGCAAATAATGTAGCAGCAAAGCACCGTTTGATACAAAGATGTGATGCAGGAGACATAATCAGGGTTTCTAAACATTTTACATTTCAAAGATGAAAAAAAATAATAAAATAAAATAAAAGATTCAAAGATAAAAAAAAGATTCAAACGTTTGGATATATGTGTACTTGTAGTTTTTGGGAATGTGTTTTTGTCTTTGTGTTGCACTGTTGTGGGCTGGGGGAAATTATATTTCGTTTTATTTCATGTCAGCAAGTACATGAAGTGAAATGACAAAGTGTTCCTGATTCCTGATTCTGTGGCTTCCCAGTAGTGTTCCCTACATATTCAAATCCAAAAATTCAAAGTTTGGGCGGAATACCTATGTTTTAACATCAAAATGCTATTTTCCCAAGCACTTCTAAAAACTTTCCCATGTGACCTGATGTAGGTTTCTCATCTCATCATCAGCCACTTCTTCGGGGATGGGTCGCGGTGGCAGCAAGCTAAGTAGGGCACTCCAGACGTCCCTCTCCCCTGTAACGCCCTCAGGTCCTACTGGGGGATCTCAAGGCGTTCCCAGGCCAGATTGGACGTGTAGTCCCTCCAGCGAGTTCTGGGTCTACCCTGGGGTCTCCTCCCAGTTGGACGTATCTAGAAAACTTCCAAAGGAAGGCACCCAGGAGGCATCCTAATCAGATGCCCGAACCATCTCAACTGGTTCCTTTCGATGCGAAGGAGCAGCGGCTCTACTCCAAGCTCCCTCCGGATGTCCGAGCTCCTCACCCTATCTCTAAGGCTGAGCCCAGACACCCTACAGAGGAAACTCATTTCAGCCGCTTGTATCCGTGATCTCACCCTTTCGGTCACTACCCAAAGCTCATGACCATAGGTGAGAGCTGGAACGAAGGCTGACTGGTAAATTGAGAGCTTTGCCTTCCGGCTCAGCTCCCTCTTCACCACAACGGTCCAGTACAACGCTTGGATTACTGCTGATGCTGCACCAATCCTATGCTCCATCCTACCATCACTTGTGAACAAGACCCCGAGATACTTGAACTCCTTCACTTGAGGCAACAACTCATCCCCAATCCAAAGGGAGCAATCCACCATTTTCTGGTAGAGAACCATGGCCTCAGACTTGGAGGTGCTGACTCTCATTCCGGCCATTTCACACTCAGCTGCACCTCTGACGTAGGTTTCTGCACTTTCTTTTATCACTTTCATCACTCTCCATGCTTACACTGCTTGCAAACTGTGTGTATGGTGGGGGGTTTGAGGGAGGGGAGGGCATCAACTCTAACCCGTGTCACTGCTTTTTGCTAATGGCTGAGTGGGCGTTTCCATTTGAATGACCAGGAAAATAATGCGGATGGTGTTGCCCTTTAAGGACCAAACACAGCTAAATAAAATACAGAACATTTCAACTGAAACTGGTCTTTTATTGAAACTAAAAACATACGCGTGACAATTCAATTTTTGTCAATTAAACTGGAATGCCAATAGTGGATTTGAAACCCTAGCAGGGAACTAGAATGGAGGCCATGTGTCCAATGAATTTACTTATACATTATTATTAAGACATGGCAAATGTCATTTGGGACAATGCCGGTATTTGGATTAGCGAAAAAAGGAAAACTTATAATTAAACACAAAAGAACAATGAACCAAATGCAATCTGCTGCGAGGCGTGCTGCAAACTTGCGGCTACCCGTTTTTCCTCTGTAGCCTACTGTTGCTAGCTACCTGCTGGTGCCTTCCTAAAGAGTAACTACAGCTCACTGCCCAGCTGGAATATGTGCTTATGCAAACTCTCTCAGTGAAAGCAAGTAGCTGCCAGCATTTTAAATGTTTTTAAAGTGAAATTTACCTTTGTCATGGATGTATGATCAATTTATTGATGCAAATGCTGTATTAAAAATTTGGAAATAGAAGCAATAAATGTGAACCGTGAGTATATTTCCAGACTCTTGCTCTTTTCGTACTTTTCCAGACCCGATATTATCAAAATCCAATTCCATACTTTGTGATACTTATCATGCCTGAGCTGGAAACCTGTGTAATGAGATCCATGTACACATTAAAATTCAAAACATTTGATTTATATACACATAGCAGGAGTGTGTGGAACAATAATTCATGTAGAACAATAATTATTTTTTATTTTACTTTTCCCCAGGAACAGTCAAAGCAAAATCAAAGTGACATGTTTGCCTACTTAGAAACAGAGGTGACTATCATATTGAATCTATCTGTTCCCTTAAACTACTTGATAAAATTAACAAGATAAACAAAAGAGAACATTTCTCTCTCCTCGTACGCACTTGACCAGGGCATCCCTACGCTTTTCAGCATATAGTAAATATTTGGAAAACTGAAAGACTCTGACACCTAAAGTACACAATAACAACAACATTATTGTCGTTATATGCAGTGTGAGTGAGATATACGCTACAGCTTTCTTCTGAGCAAAATGCAATGTACCTGATTATCGTCCTTATCCATACTGGCATCGTCCCTTTTGAGTATAAACTTCTTCTGGAAGTCCATGTTGCGCTCATCCTTGATGTGCTCAGAGAACCTTTGCTCTGGGCTGCAGAAAGACACCACCAACAAAGGGCGAAGAATATCAACATAAAAGGGTAGAGAATTATGTACCACCACAGAAGTAAAATTTTTTTCAAGATCAACAAACACATCATTTAATTAATTTCAAATTGCATCATTTAATCAGTTGAAAACAAAATGTAACATCCCTAACTCCCACTTCTTTCGTTATCTCCAAATTAGGCATTATGTCAAAGACAAAATTCCCAATTTTGAAAACAGGCCAGAGAGTTGCCCATTCTATGACCCCCTGCAGCTTCCTCCGGACTCCAAACATCTGATATCTTGATTTGTGTGTCTGTTTACCACCTCTGTATCTACTAACCATCTGAAGGAAGCCTGGTCCACTGAGCTGAATCTTGAAGTGTCTGACGACATTTGGAATGAAGGTTTGACTAGAATCCAAACTTGCTCGATCAATGTCAGATATAAACTGATCCAATTCAAAGTCATCCATAGACTCCACTATTCAAGGACGAAACTACACAAAATTTACCCATCTGTTTCTCCATTGTGTGATAGATGCAAAGTTGAAGAAGGGTCTCTCGTGCATCTTTTCTGGCTCTGTCCTCACTTACACAAATTGTGGTGTGAAATATTCCAGTGGTTCTCCGGAGTCTATGAAAAGGACATTCCTCCTGATCCAGAACTGGCACTCTTTGGGTGCTCAGAGACTGCTTTAAGCTATACACCTGAGGAACAATCGGCATTGATGGTTGGCACGATAGCTGCCAAAAAAATGATCCTAACAGACTGGAAATCACCTACACCCCCGCTTTCAGAAATGGCTCAATGAAATGACCATAATTGTACAGATGGAGAGAATATGCTTCCATAAATCTAAAGCACCCAATAGATTCTTGAGCATATGGGGTCCATTCATTGACTATCTCAAAGAGAAATCATTTTTAATTACAGTCTGTAGTGATGCAACCCGGTACTCTTTACTTTTTATCTGTACTCTTGTAATACCTGTGTAAATTCTTGAAAACTACTGTGAACCAAGTTATATTATGTACCTATATATGTCTGGCAGCTTTTTTTTCCCCTTTTTTTTTCCTTTGTTGTTTTTGTCTGCTAATTTTTGTTTTATCTTGTTTGTGTGTGTCTTGAATATTTAAACTGAAAATAAAATATATATATATAAAAAAGATCAACAAATTCCAGGCAAGTGCATTGATTCTGTAACATGTTATCCACTTTAATTTTACTTGAAATATCCATTATAGTTCAAAACAGACAACTGTTAATATCAGGTAGGGCTTGGCAATATGGACAAAATCAAATATCACAATATTTTTGACTGAATACCTCAACGTCAACATTTCGACGATAATGTAGAGATGACTATTGGCGCTTTCTCAAAATATTTACACAATGACATTTTTGATAAACACTCATTAGTAATATGGATATGAAGTCCAATCAGGTAGGGATAAGTAATATAGAACAGTCTAATAAGTTCAGAAAATTGAATCTCTTTACTGTAACACAGCCTTTAAAACCAGGGAAAGACAACATATGATATCCAAAATCCCAGAGGATATCTAGTTTTATATCACAATATCAATATAATATTGACATATTGTCCAGCCCTAATATCAGGCAAATGTAATAAGATACTCCCCCCCAAAAAAACCCGACAACAATTAAATTAAATTAAAATTAAATTGAGTTTCCTTCATTAATCCCCTTGGGGCAATTCAGTTACTGCAAATTAACCCATCCTTGTTGTGACCTGTGTAGCGAGGAGCAGTGGGCTGCCGCCTTCATGCTGCGCCCGGGGACCAACTCTTTTCCCATTGCGTTGGTCAGGGGCACAAACAGGAGTATAAACCCTAACATGCACGTTTCTTTTTTGATGGTGGAGGAAACCAGAGCACCCGGCGAAAACCCAGTGCAGACATGGGGAGAAAATGCAAACTCCACACAGACGATGACCTGTGATGACCCCCAAGGTTGGATAACCCCGGGGTTCGAACCCAGGACCTTCTTCCTGTGAGGTGACAGCGCTAACCACTGGGCCACCGTGCCAGCCTTAAGATTAATAAGATTAGTTAACATTAAGCTTAATAATTGTAATTATTATTATGTTATTATAATTGTGATTATTACAACTGTTGATAATATTCAGCCAAGAAATCATTATTGTTTAATCCATAAATATGTAGCCATGATAGAAGGCCAAAAAAAGACCAGTGGCAGGGGCTGGGTATCGAGAAACATTTCTGTCTTGAAAACACATCCAAATTTCCAAGAACTGAGTAGTGAAGAAGCATGAGTTTCAAAGCCCCTTAAAGAACCCTTGATGCATAATTTCCGTCACTTGCACAAAAATTATGAAACGCACTGAGTATTTAAAAAAAAAAAGTTTTATTCCACTGCCAGGACCTAGTGCTTAACATCTTCATCATTGGTCACATCCTGTGCCAACACAACATGTAAGACTGTTTAGGCATGTAAGACTGCAAGGCTAACAGCAAATGCTCCAAGTGTGGCTAGGATTTCCTAAAGAAGCCTATCGTGTGTGTGTTACCATTCTTATTGATGAACACAGCCACGCCACGCCACACCACACCAAAGAAGTGATGGAGGAAACTGCAATTGTTGCAGTGAAATAATTTAATGAAAAGGAAAAGCCATTTCCAATATGGCGAAGCTTTTACTGAAACATGATTTTAAACCTGAAAGAATTTACAGTTTTCAATGTCTCTTCTTGTTCCAGTCATTGTAATGCTTTAGTGCACACTAGTATTGTTACAACTCGCCCTCAGGTATAACAAACAAACAGTGCACATCCAACTTTTATTAACAATGTGGCCCCCTCCGCAAGTTAATCCCCAGAGAGCTCCTGGTAGGGAAACCCTTCACCAATGCAATGAGGAGTCAGACGAACAGAATGAATGAATGTCACCAAGCCGTGACAACATTTGCAGTGAAAAAGTTACGTCCGTTTACATCATTGATTCTCCTTTATTTAAACTGATATCCTGCTCTTCATATATTTGTTTATATCTGCCATTATTTATGTGAAAATTGACTGTACATGTAGTTGGTATATTTCACAATTGTAAGATTAATTTTCTAAAGAATGATAGTACTAGGGGTAATAAAATACGGTTTGTACTACTGTAAGAAAAATTTTGGTTTTTACTCAGAAATTACTAGAATGTGAACTGTGATTCAGTAAGAACAGCAATTTGATAAGAACTGGATTCAATAAGCAAGATCCAGAATCCAAACAATACCCAGTCCTACAAATGACAGGGGAAAAAAATGGCACCCTTTTAGGGCAGCAGATAACTTTGTGTAATCGGTGTCCTAATAGCTTGACCAAATGAGCACAAAAATAAAGGCACATGGCCTGATAGCAGATTACTAGATTCATCTCCAACTCAAGATCTTTCGCTGTATGTCTTTCTCTCCCATCTTTATTTCCTGTGTTTCCGCAATCCAATTTTCTAAGTGATCAAATGACCATTTACACTAAACTAAAATCCTGTGTTTTTACTGAGATGGCGTTTAGTGTGAAAGGATCAGTGGCTAAAATTCCCAAGAAATCTATCCTTGGTGCTGTACAGCACTTTTCCTTGAAACTGCATTTTCCTTTTGAATCCTATCATTATGTTAAACACCCAACCAATGAAAATGCATATTCACATAGTTTAGAAAAAGAAAGGGCAATGGTTTTGCATTGTTGCAGGCAAACATTTCTTGCTATCCTGCCATACTGTGGCTGAAGTGTGGAGCTGATGTAATAAAAATGGCAACAAAGCAAGTACAAAAAAGGAAATGATGATGACACGGAGATTACAATAGGAAACGACAGGGACTGATACAACTAAAATCCATTGATTTACTGGGTGTATACGATAGGGGGCATTCCAGAAACAGATGGGATCTAATTAGCTGCTCGAAAAGGGGGTCTCCAACACCCCAGGATTTTGGTATGAAGGAGGGTTTATTGCTTACCTTGCAAAAGCTGTTATTACACCAGGGTTTATAGCCTGGTCTCCAAACACCAATTAAAACAATCAAGTCTTGGATTATGTTTTAAACTATACTTTTTGAAATTTGCCTTTTTGCAACCCCTTGGTTAAACCACTCACATGCGTGTGTTGCCAGTCTTGTTGATGATGACAGCCTTGCCTGTCTGGTCCACATTATGGTCCATGCCAAAATAGGCAGCCACACGGTGCAGCAGCATGCGGTGATAGGAGGTCATCTGAGGGAACTTCTTGTACTGGTTACTGCAGTGGGTAATTAAGATCAAGTGGTGATGAAAACCTTACCAGATACCAAATGGAGGCTCCAAAGAGATGACAAATTCCCTATTCAGTTGTGATTGTCTGTGTAGTAGCCCCTGGATCTGAGTCAAACTGTTTTGCATTATTTCATAGCACTGCATGACGATGACACAATATAGGTTGCTAATATGCAATATTTTTAGCATATGTTAAATATTTAAATAACAAGAAGGATAATGATAATAATAATGGTGGGGGAAAAAACTGAGCGCTAACACTTGGATTTTGTTCACAAGTATAGTCAAAAGTTGAGTGCGTCTTGATTTGTAGTCAAGACAAAGAAGCACAGCACCTGCGAACTTCTCTGCTACAACCTGCCATCTTTTGCCTCGACAATGCTGTACTCCAGTCATTTTTATTCATCTCCAAATAGGCAGCGTTTTTGTCATTAAATCACATTCTTATATAAAATAATGTTGCCAACCAGAAAAGTTTCAACAATCAATATTTGAAAGATTGGAATTTTATTTAGCTCCACAGTGCTAATGCTAAATCATCTCCTAAGAATTTCAAACAGATTTGAACTCATTCTTGAATACATTAGGGTAGCAATGATACCAGCCAGGCTACAGGGGGACACAGAGCACATGCCAAGAATACCTCACACTTAAAATATAAGTAGGGAATGGTCAGCCTTAACTACCTCCATTATGTCCTCTAGGATTTACCATATTTATGTTATTACCACAGCAGTCTATAAATAAAAAGGGACGGACTTAAAGGAGCTAAATTTAAAGAGTGAGTGGTGGTTAAGAATGCGGCTCACTTGTCATCATTAATGAACTCCAGGATATCTTGTTCTAGTTTGAGCAGCATCATTCGATCCCTGTTGAAGCAAACATAGAGAGAGAGCGAGAGAGAGAGAGAGAGAATTACTGAGAAGGGTGCAGACAAATAAATATCTTGCAAAGAACATAAGGGAAGAGGCTGTGCAATGACTGCTTTTCCAACCAAAGTGGTGATGGGCAGCCCTTCTCTACCCACCCCCTCTCTCCACAGAAGCTTATAGAAGGGGCAATGTTTAATGCTGATCAATGTGGCAAACTCAAAATAGCAGTCCTATACTGAGAAAGGACGGGACTCCCCTTTTGTTAATGTGAGAGGCCTACCTTGCCACACAAATTTAATTTCTCTTTGACCTGCCTTATTAATTTTACTTACAGAAACCATAGCACTGGTGCAACATTTACCTGTGACTCAGAGATGAACTTTAAGCACAGTTAATATGCTACAGTGGCAAATAAGAAAACTACATCAATGTTAGACAATGTGTCACACCTGGGATTGTTTTTCAGTGTATTGACCAGAAACTCATGAACATCGATGCCCGTTGAGTCTGTGTATTCTTGACTAGAGTCTGGAGGAAGAAAGAGGGAGAGACAGAGGGTGATTAAGATGGTGTGAGAAGTGTTCAAAAGCAAGAGAAATAGAAAGACTTAAGAGAGGCTGCTTAGTATAGCTCTGAAAATGACATCCACCTCCTAACTATGACCTGCTGGCTGGTTGAGGATAGACATTAGCAGTTAATGTACACAAGAATCTGGCCCAGGTAGTTGTATTTATCTCAACACACACAAACACACCAGGGGATAATTTTCCAAAATTTCCACCAAACTAGATGGTTTGTCTAGCTATTTCATTTCTCTGTTCTCATATTATAATGAGGCCTGAAGTCCTCAGTGGACACAGAAAGAAGAAAAAAAGAAAAACACAGAACAAGTAATCCTTGGCAACCAATTTCAAGGTTTTCTCGATGTATTAACTTTTTTTATGAGGTAGGAGGTCCTGTGTACAGGGGCTAAAGCCATGGTCATTCTGTGCGATAAATTTCACATCGCTCCACATTTTGTGTGACAACATGAAAAACTTGTTAACAGTCTGGCCAGATTGTAGAATTGGCAAATTTTGGTGATACACTGCATTTGTCTTGAGGCTACATCAGCTGACAGAGCAACAGGGTGAGGGGGCTGTGTCACTCACAAGTATGGCTTTCAAATAACAGGGAGCTGCAGAGATGCATAAATTCTTTGGAGTCCACATCAGTGAGGACCTTTCCTGGACATCAAACACACAGGCCCTTGTGAAAAAGGCCCAACACCTGCATTTCGTGAGAAGGCTGAGGAGCACCCGTCTATCCCCCAAAATTCTCACCAACTTCTACCACTGCATCATGGAGAGCAATCCTGACCAGCTACATCTCAGTGTGGTACAGCAACTGCACATCAGTAGACCAGAAAGCTCTGCAGTGGGTCATCAAGGTGGCCCAGCATATCACCAGCACCCAGCTCCCAGCCATAAAAGACATTTATCACAAACACTGCCTTCGAAGGGGTCTCAGCATCAGCAGAGATACTACCCACCCCAATCATGGACCGTTCTCCCCCCTGCGCACTGGGAGGCGCTACAGGTGCCTCAGAGCCCGCACTACCATGCTCAAAAGCAGCTTCTTTCCCCAAACTGTTGCCCACCTAAACCTGGCTACCCATGAATGTCTGTAAATATGTTTAAACTCTGGCTTTTTTTTGTGTGTTATCTTTAGCTTTTAGTCTTCATCTGTATATACTTACATTATGTTTGCTATGTTTGTCTATGTCTGTCTTGCACTGTTTGGCGAAGCCGCAGCCCTCGTTTCATTTTTAACATACACTACCGTTCAAAAGTTTGGGATCACCCAAACAATTTCGTGTTTTCCATGAAAAGTCACACTTATTCACCACCATATGTTGTGAAATGAATAGAAAATAGAGTCAAGACATTGACAAGGTTAGAAATAATGATTTGTATTTGAAATAAGATTTTTTTTACATCAAACTTTGCTTTCGTCAAAGAATCCTCCATTTGCAGCAATTACAGCATTGCAGACCTTTGGCATTCTAGCTGTTAATTTGTTGAGGTAATCTGGAGAAATTGCACCCCACGCTTCCAGAAGCAGCTCCCACAAGTTGGATTGGTTGGATGGGCACTTCTTTGAGCAGATTGAGTTTCTGGAGCATCACATTTGTGGGGTCAATTAAACGCTCAAAATGGCCAGAAAAAGAGAACTTTCATCTGAAACTCGACAGTCTATTCTTGTTCTTAGAAATGAAGGCTATTCCATGCGAGAAATTGCTAAGAAATTGAAGATTTCCTACACCGGTGTGTACTACTCCCTTCAGAGGACAGCACAAACAGGCTCTAACAGGTACTATTTAATGAAGATGCCAGTTGGGGACCTGTGAGGCGTCTGTTTCTCAAACTAGAGACTCTAATGTACTTATCTTCTTGCTCAGTTGTGCAACGCGGCCTCCCACTTCTTTTTCTACTCTGGTTAGAGCCTGTTTGTGCTGTCCTCTGAAGGGAGTAGTACACACCGGTGTAGGAAATCTTCAATTTCTTAGCAATTTCTCGCATGGAATAGCCTTCATTTCTAAGAACAAGAATAGACTGTCGAGTTTCAGATGAAAGTTCTCTTTTTCTGGCCATTTTGAGCGTTTAATTGACCCCACAAATGTGATGCTCCAGAAACTCAATCTGCTCAAAGAAGTGCCCATCCAACCAATCCAACTTGTGGGAGCTGCTTCTGGAAGCGTGGGGTGCAATTTCTCCAGATTACCTCAACAAATTAACAGCTGGAATGCCAAAGGTCTGCAATGCTGTAATTGCTGCAAATGGAGGATTCTTTGACGAAAGCAAAGTTTGATGTAAAAAAAATCTTGTTTCAAATACAAATCATTATTTCTAACCTTGTCAATGTCTTGACTCTATTTTCTATTCATTTCACAACATATGGTGGTGAATAAGTGTGACTTTTCATGGAAAACACAAAATTGTTTGGGTGATCCCAAACTTTTGAACGGTAGTGTATGCCTGCACATTGTTTTTAATGACAATAAATTGAATTGAGATGATAGCAGTATTTTGTGTGGAAAATCATCTGAAAAACTAAATCAACACTAAATAAAAGCCTGACACTCAGTCAGGGAATGATTTCTCTTCACCCACATGATTTGTACGCATTTAGACATGCTGAAATACAAAAGCGTAATGGGGCTTAAACACCAGCTCATGGAAACTCACTTGATTCCCCTTCTGAATTAATTAAATCGTTTTTTCAACTTTTCAAAAAGTTGTCTAAAAATTTGCTCATAGTTCTTATGGAAACATGGCTGATTTTGCATGCTGTAAGTCATACCACGTGACAACATCTTGCGTGGAGTCTTCTCCTTCTTCTCTTCATTCTCGTACTCATCCTTAGAGGACTTGTCCTCTTCCTTGTCGGATGGACAGCTGATGTGAAGTTGGATAATATCCTGGGAAACCACAATTTCATGTAATAATCAAACATGTTAAGGTTTTTGTCTTCCAGTTTTTTACATTCATCTGTCAAGCAGAGCTGGCCATACAACAGCACAAAACCTAATGTGTTCACTTAATGGTTAGTTTATGCTTTATCACCAAACACTTCTGAAAACTGTTGTTCAACTAAATTGAGGGTTGAGCAGCATCTAGTGATTGAGCTTCAGCTAAAACACTGTTTGTCTCTGTGGTAACAAGACAGCTTCCAGGATTTATAGTCATGATTTTGAAATTATAAACTGCCTGTCCAATCAAACAGTATAAAATCCACTGAGGTGTCCATGAATTAAATGTTTAGAGGTGCAGCACCAAAGAGTACCAAGAGACCGTTATTTCTTACAAAACATTTTCAGCTGTTGGTGACTAATGTTGAAAGTGTCAAATGGCAATGAAAGGATTAACTTTAAACCTAAAATACTGAAGATCTTTGATTAACTTACTGACACCTATAGTGAAACTGATAATTGTCTTGCTGTTCAACTACTCTAAATCTCAGAGATCCATTTGAAATGAGACAAAGTTGCCAGTGCACTTGCGTCAGCATCATTCCCACTGCTGAAACCAAAAGAATGACTGAATCTTGTAATATCTAGTTTGTAAAGATCTTCTATGAGCTAAATCAGCCATATCTGCTTGATAGTTACGTCTTTTCTCCAAATTAATCATTAACTGCCTTCGTCCTCTGTATTTGGCTGCTGCAGTAAAGATGTCAAATGCTATAAATTGTCATTTTTCCAAGAAAATCCTTCTGCGCAGTTATGATTAAAATGAGTGATTGCAAAAGTGTTTGCCGAGCTATTGTCTGAAGTACACTGGTGACATGAAAAGTCAAAACTGACATTTGTTTCCATGTCAATTTTCAGGATTCTAGATTTAAGGATTTTCACGGGGTATATAAGGAAGGCATTCTTTTTTTACCGATTCAGGGGGTCCATCACTGGAAAATGGACCAGATGACTCCTCACACACTGCGAGACTCCGTACCAATTTCAGCTTGGCATTGGACTGAAAAAGACAATGAAATACACCGTCATTGCAGTGACAGCGCAGCACCACTCCAAATATTAAAACTATTCTAACAAATATAATGAACAAAGACGACAAAGTTGTCAGCTAAATGGTCGTTTTTACACCTTTTGCCAATAAGTAAACTCAGGTTTGTTTGGAGTGACTCACTGACAACTATACAAGCATAAAGATCTAATCACAATACAATATCCTAAAGTTGCCTCTTCCCATCATAATCGTTATGAAAGGTACTTAGTTGTTTTATGATTGTGATTGTGAAGACAAGTGCTTGGAGATGGTCTAAGTCCCCACTGAACATGTACTCCACACCTACCGAGGCTCTCTTGTACTTTTTTCTGTTTTCGTTTATGTCTTTATGCATGTTAAATTTTCTGATTTCAAAGTTTCTTGCATCTATGCTTAACCCATTTGTAGGCAGTAATGATCATCACATTCAGAACATTATGGATTTTGTGGATAAGGTGAGGGACATCATTATGGAGGGGGATGAAACAATGGTCTCTTATGATGTTATGTCTCTCTTCACATGCGTTCCTGTTTATAAAGCAGTGGAGGTAGTCCATATGAAATAACAAAACAACCCCACCCTTAGCAATAGGACCACCCTTAACACTGACCAAGTGTGTCTGCTCCTGAAGCTGTGTCTTCAGTCCACGTACTTCACATACAGGGGGCAGTACTATAGGCAGAAGCATGGGTGTGCTATGGGTTCCCCAGTTTCACCTATAGTGGCCAACTTGTATATGGAAGAAGTGGAAAAGAGGGCTCTGACGTCCTATCCAGGGACACCAACTAGCCATGGGTTCAGATTTGTGGACGACATCTGGGTTAAAATTAAATCTCAGGATGTACCACATTTCACCGACCACATTAACTCTGTGGACAACCACATCAAGTTCACCAGAGAGGATGTGAAAAATGACAGGTTAGCCTTCTTAGACTGTGAAATCGCAATTGGAGATAGGGGACATTTGATTGTTGATGTTTACCGTAAACCAATACATAATGATCAGTACTTAAGGTTTGACTCTCATCATCCACTGGAGCATAAACTAGGAGTCATCAGGACGCTGTACCACCGAGCTGACAACATCCCCACAGACACAGCCGCCGGGGAAGGGAGAAATCCCACATTAAACAGGCCCTGTCTGATCATCCACAGAGCCCTGTGGTTATCCTAACTGGCCGTTTGTCAAAGCCAGGAAGATGCCCAAACACTGCACCAGCTGATCGAAGAGAGGGGAAGGACAACAGCTGAGTGATCACCTTTATCCTATGATGTTGATTTGCTCAAAGCACAAAACAAGGACGTTGGGGTGAGTGACTTTTGGATCAGCTTGGTTCCTCAATCATGCCCCCTCTGCTGCCATCAGAGACTTTTTGCCTTAACCTTCAATTAGTTGCCTTTTAATTGAGTACTTCACGACCTTTATTGCATGTCAGGTCGGTTTCTGTCTCAATGAATTTAACAAGCACAGTTCTGCGGATGAGATTTTAGAGTATATATTATTGACAACTGCAAACTGTTCTCGTCTCTCACGTCTTTTTTCTCTCTCTGAATGATGTCTTCTCCTTTCGCGTCTCCTGAGTATGTGAATGGTGTGACGTGAGTCTCTCCCATGTGCACGTGTAGTCTGTCCTGCTCCCAGGTCTCCATGGTGACGGTGATCGCCACCTGGATACTGCTTGGCATCCTCCTCAACACATTTTTTTATATATTTTATAAATCCATATAATTTTGTTATCCTGTTTCAATGTTATATCCTTCTCTCAGTCCGATGTGTGACTAATGATTTTTCTTGCCTCTTCTCCCATGCATGTGAATGGTGTAATCTGAGTCTCCCCAGTGTGCATGTGTAGTCTGTCCTCCTGCCAGGTCTACATGGTGACGGTGGTCGCATGGCTCAGGTCTAGGCTGTTCCAGTGGCATCTGGACACGGCTTGCATCCCCCTCATCATATTCTTCATATATCTTATATCTTCATTCTCTTCTGTGTATGTGAATGGTGTGATGTGAATCTCCTGTGTGCATGTGTAGTCTGTCCTCCTCCCAGGTCTCCATGGTGAGGTGGTCAACACCTGGACACTGCTTGGGATTCTCTTTATCACAATTTTTTATATATCTTATAAATCCACATAATTTTGTTATCCTGTTTCAATGTTATATCCTTCTCTCAGTCCGATGTGTGACTAATGTTTTTTCTTGTCTCTTCTCCCGTGTTGTGTGAATAGTGAGTCTCCCATGTGTGCATGTGTAGTCTGTCCTCCTGCCAGGTCGACATGGTGATGGTGGTCGCCTGGTTCAGGTGCTAGGCTGTTCCGGTGGCATCTGGACACTGCTTGGCATCCTCCTCATCATATTCTTCATATATCTTATAATTTCATTATAATTCTGTTATCCTTTCAATGTTGTATTCTGTAAATTGTGTTTTATTCTGTACGCACAACATCCATTGCACGTCTGTCCATCTTGGGAGAGACAGATCCCTCCTCTGTTGCTCTCCCTGAGGTTTCTGCCTATTTTTCTCCCTGTTAAAGGTTTTTTTTTTTAGGGAGTTGTTCCTTATCCAATGTGAGGGTCTAAGGAAAGGATGTTGAATTGCTGTCAAGCCCACTGATGCAAAGTTGTAATTTGTGATATTGGGCTATACAAATAAAATTGACTTGACTTGGCTTGGCTTGACAATGGAGACTTGTATCAGCCTATTAGGCTAACATACAATAGGCTATGCCTTGCAATCAATATATTATGCCAGGCAAACAGCCCAAAAAATGAAATAGTGCTACACTGCCTACGTAGCTGTAGTCTAGGCTAAATTTGGAGGTTTGCGGGTCGGGTCAGGTTCGGGTGGTCAATGAATGCATATTTTAGCAGGTCGGGTGGTACGGATTGGCTCTCATAAGGGGACGGGTGGGTGCAGATATTAAAAAAAAAACCAAGCCACACATCACTGGTGTCGACAGTGTGACAATGTTCTAATTGTGTTGTCTCCCCTGGAAATCAGCAGTAACCCTGTTTCTTTCAAGGTGTCTTGATTGAAGTTGTGAATGAAAATCGGTCACCAAATCTGTGAGCAAGGAAATTAGGAAGAGCCAAATACAATAAATTAACAATGGATAAAGTGGCTAAAGGTATGTTATGGACAAAACAAAAATACTATGACCAGGGAGAGAAGGTAGGAAAGCTGTTGGCATAGCAGATTAAAAAGATGCAGACCGAAAGGGCAATTATTAATATCAAGACACCTGGCAATTCAAAATCGGACCCGCTTGAAATAAATATCACCTTTAACATTTTTTTTAATATTATATAACATTGTATAAATCAGAATGCACAGGACAAAAGCAGGAGCAGTCACTCTTTATTGACCACTTAAGATTCCAGCCCCTGTCAGACGATGAAAGGATAATACTTGACGGCCCACTAACAAAGGAAGAGCTTTTGGGAGCCATAGCCAGCATCAACAGTAGACAAGCACCTGGTTCCGACAGAATACCAATAGAGTTCTATAAAAAATTTAAGGATAAGCTTGTGGAATCTCTCTTGGATAGGAGAGGGCCTCCTGAATGCAATTGGTTTAGGTTAATATCAGTCAGCTTTAGTGATTTTTTTCCGTTTTGGGCTCAAGGAGGTCACTTTGCCTCACTTTGCTACACCAATCCCTAATCCCCTCATAACGAATATTATGGCAAGACACTGATAATAAGAGGGGTGTTTAACCTATTTGACCAAAGTTAAGAATATTAAGATGTATATCATAGAAAGCTGGTTTACACAAAACAATTTTCAAAACAATTTTCGCAATGTCTGTGAATGTTCTCATTCATCCGGGTAATGGTTATCCAAAGGACTTGCACTTGATTCAATTTTCGCAATCTTTCAGCAATCATTAAATTTTTCACATTCATCAGTATTTGTTTTTGGTTGTTTTTTTTTTTAAATCGCCACTGGGGATGAATGATGTGGTTGTTACTAACCTTGGCCCTTTTCCTGCCATGACCATGGTTGGGAGCTCGTCTCTGTGAATGGCAAAATTGTTATTTTAGTTCCTTATAATCTTACAAAGAATGGTATTTGTCAGTCAATAGAGTTACCATAATTTGGCAACACATCCTGGCCCTTGCTGCACTCATACCTCCCCTACTGCTCTCACCTGTGCATCCTGCAGGGAGCTGTCCTCAGGCTCCAGGCCTTCCCCAGTTCCCCCCTTGGTGCCTTGAGGTTGAGAGGAGGCCTTACCTCGGCTGCAGGTGTCATTGAGTGGCCCACTCTCCCCCTCCTGCTGGATGTCCGCTGCAAGGCTCACTGACATCTTCTTAGGGGAGGGGAGAGGGTGGAATGGGGGGAGGGGGGCTGAAGGACCCCACAGATGCTGGGAGGAAAAAAGGTTGAAGTAATAAAAGGCAGGCTCTGGCGATTGCAAAGGCATAGAAAATAATTAAATAAATTGAAAATAAAGGGGCAAGACACATGCATGTATAATTCTGTTGATGGTACTGCTGTTCTGACTACCTGTGGCTTGTTTCAGATCTGTGCTCTCACTGTACAGTAGGATCTGGATGGGAAGCACAAGCTGGGGAATAAAGATCCCACTAAAGCAGCGCACGGGGCTGAGCTGCAGCAGGGGGGGCAGGACAGTCCATAGCAAGACTTCGCCGTGGCCTCAGGACTGGAAGATAAAAGACATGGTAGGGAGGCCTACTTAAAATATGTGAACAACATTTACTCAAATTGAATTAAAAAAAAATCAATGCACAACAATGGCTTGTGAAGGTGGGGCTCACCTGCTTTACTTTAGAAAACGTTATTTACTTCACTGATATGACTTGTCTACACACATACAGCTAACCACAGCTGTATGTGTGTAGACTTTAATTAATGTGGAAATCTAAATAGTAAAAAAACAAAAAACAAAAAAAAACTGGTACCCAAAAGACCAAAACACCTATGTATAATCATTCTCTCATTCAAGGGTAAATTCAGTGTGCTCTACCTTCTCAGGAGACCCATTTGGTTACAATACGTTTGATTAGCTAGTTGTTAGTTGGTTGCCATGGTTATTCAATGTTGAACAGTCGTCAGTCAACTGTGGGCATCCTTTAACCAAGGCATGAAAAATTATCCATTTTAAAACGGCTATCGCACGGCCATTTTATTTCATTGTGCTAAATATCGAACAACAATGAACCAATTTAGAAATGATTAGAAACCAATTATCCTTCCAGTACAACTTAAGAGTCTCTGAAATGAATGAAAGCCAGATCAAGGCCATAATCTTGTACAGTAGCGCTTTTAAAAAGGATGCAGTTTGCAATTACTTTAGCAGCTCACTTACTAAAAAATATTTTAGACAATAATATTATCACCTCTGAATACCAAAGTAACAGAATGCTGTTGGGGAGCAAAGTCTGTCCTGTTTAGTTCCAAACCTAATAATTGGGCCGAAGACAAGAAACCAATGTTATTTGGTGGTGTTGAAATTAAAACACAATTGTGATCATGACAAATTCTATGGTATGATCCAACCCCCCTTTAAATTTCCCATAAAGAACAACAAGATCAAATGAATAACCACAAACAATGAGCCCCCCCCCCCCCACAAAAAAAAAATCAAAATGAAGACAGCAATATTTACAGCAACCAGGGAGAACTGAAAGGCCAACGAGTAGTCAGGGGAGGGGGACACAGTCAGACCAGCCACCAAATCTGTGTTCTTCTGGGGCCCCTTGCTCTATCCTTTTGGTCACTTCTTTTCGCTCCCCCTTCGGCTCAGTGCAGCAGCATGGTCTGCCCTCCAGTCAGGAGCCCTGGAGACAGAGAGAAAAAGGAAGACACGGGTGACGTCATTACTCACAAAAACTGAGTGACTCATCGCTGCTGCTGCTGCCGCTGCTGCTGTCTCTAGACGGCAGAATAAGAGCTGCTTAAAGCTCAGTGCCTAGTGGCACAAAGAACCCACAAAATTGTAACCAGTTTCATTCATTTGATTTACAAAAAATCTAGAACTTAATTGCCCTGCCTTTAAGAAGTATTACAACACTACTAATTTCCTTATTTCTGCATGGGAAATTAATTGATTTCATCCAGATTTTCTTTATGTTAAAACCTCTGCTGACCGCTGGTAGACTATAAGGCATAAGTGTAAACCAAGGCATTAATTAACATTAATTAGTCCCATTTTCATTATTATGAGCACCATTATACTAGGATTTGTCTGCATTTCAGGCATCTGGCTAACATACTTATCTCAAAAGCAATGCAATGTATCCATGTTCCAATGTACCATTTTTGAACCGAAACCTCTTTAAAACACTGGTCATCATTAAGAATCGTAGAGATAAAAACTTCACTGATCGACTAAGTATTGAGAAAATTACAATTTGCTTAAATTTCTCACTGGGCTTCATTCAGCACAGTCCAAAATCATCCAAGCTTCCAAAAACCATAATGGGCTATATCTCCTTTTGGAAAACATCCAACAATTCAGCCATATCATCATTTATTTTGTACATTCAGATGACTATGGCTTGAATAGGAGAGAAAAAACCCCCCCCAATATGATTTAGAACAGCTTTTTGCAGCTGATATGGAAGATCCCAACTATTTGTAAACTTCTGAACTTTAGAGCAGGAAGCAGCCCAGCAGTCCCATGGCATTAGTTACAATGACATAATTACAGAGACTTGTGCAGATGGAGGAAGGAAAACTTATTTGCCAAAGTGCAACATGAAGTCATTTTAACTTAACAGAAAGCATGGTGTGCAACATTTATTTATTTTTTTTACAAAAATTAAGATGTGTGACTGTACTGAGCTTGTTTTCGAAGAGGAAAAATTTCAGTTTTTGAAGGCATTAAAAATTGTCACATTGAACTGAACTGTAGCCCAAAAAAAGATTAATCAAAGTAGTAAGTTTCTCAGTACTTAAGTGTGGTAGTGGGGTGTGGTTTAGCCTCAGCTGCAAGCAGAGAGAGAGGGGGCGTGAGTTGCGGGGGCGCAGACGCAATAGTGAGGCTGATTAATGGTCAGCCTCTGATGTGCCAGACTAAGAACCTGCTCTTTATATTCTGCAATGAAGCTAGGTCCAAAGACTGACACACATGGAGGAATCGGTGGAAACAGAGCTGAAAGCAGAGGGACGGAGGAAAGGGGAGTCACATGCTGACAGGGGAGAGCGAAAATATGGCTGATACCAGAGCGCACTGGTCCTGCGAGAGACAGTATTAAATAAAGCCTGTGTTAACCACCTAAACTTGCCTCCGCCTCCATCTCAAACCCTTCCTGTGACATAGACTTGTCCCATTAAGCAATCAGTTTTAGTCTGTACAATTCTTCATGATACCCAACAATGTTATGAGGTCTAGATTAAAGAAAGAAAACTTATCCTTTGAATAAAGTAATGGCCCACTTTATGATATACATTACAAATTAAATAAAGAACTGCAGAGGAAAACAGTGATAAGGACTAGAAAGGACAGACAGGATTAGCTGCCGGGAGTCAAACTCCACTGCTTTTCCGCCCCTCTACCCCCAGTCTGCAATTACAAATTCCTCTTAATTAAACTTCCTCCAATCAGAAAGAACAGCTTGAGTTCTGCACCCTCCCCTCCTAACCAACAAGCAACATCGTTAATTACAGCAATCATCTACTGGTCTCCTCTCGCTCGCACACTCTTAGTGTCACTGACATCACTGAAACAGCTTTTCTGTATGTGCGGGGGGCAGGGAACCACAAACACCTTCAGGGTGAATCTGGGCTCCAGAGTGACGACTTTGGCACATGCACACACGCACACAGAAACACAGTTCAGAAATATTCCATCTGTCCTAGCTTATTTCCTCCGGTATCACAGGATTCACAACTGAATGGATGGGGGATTTTGTGTACAGTTGTTTGTGATGGGAGAAAGATGAAAAAAGAGACCAGTAAAGATGTTGCATGTGTAAATGCTGATTCTGTTAGTCTATGTGCACATGAAAGCTATTTTTGTAAACTGAGTTAAAGAAAAATAAAATGGGCAGAGAAAGAGCAGGCAAGCATTTGGAATCTGCATCAATACTATTCGAACATGGGACAGAAAGCACAAGCACGCACGCAAGTACGCGCATGTGTGTCTGTCCATCCATCTGTCCCTGGATTTGCCACTGTGCTGTGCTGCAGGATAGATGAGATGAGCAGAGGGAGGAGGCAGGGATTCCCAGTATGGGGGAGACCCGGGCAGTGCAGCAGGAAGGGCGTCATCAGGACCAGCAGCAGAAGCAGCATCACAGTCTTGCATCTATGACCAGGACCATGACCACACACCCCAACAACACTCTAGAGACATCTTTACACGCTTGCCAGACTGTATACCATGACAGTAATTAACACAGATAATCTATCTGCACAGATAAGGACGCTTGACTCAGACCCTTTGCAAAACCTGCACATCTAAAAGCACGCACTAAAATATTTGCTGAACATATACCAATATGCAAAAATATCTTCATTAAAAAAAACAAGAAAGAAAAAGACACCTGCAGTTATTTGCTGTAGCCTGAAGTGTCAAACAGCTGAGTGGCACTGCAACCACAATATGGCAGAGAGGGCTGGGAGAAAACACACACACACACACACACACACACACACACACACACACACACACACACAAATAGTGAATGAGAGCCGCGAATGGGGGGACTTATGAATGAACCAGCCTTAGTCTCTCTCTCGCTCACTCTCTCACCTACTCCCCCCCACAGGCGCACAGGGTTGCCAAGGAGACAGCAACGTCATTCTCAGCTGCTGCCATTTGCGTCGAGTGAGCACCAGTGAGAAGGGCAGGAAGAAGAGATGATATTAAAAAATAAATATGTGGATTGTGATGAACTGAGTGCAAGAGGGATGTTGAGAACGATGGAATCAGAGCATGGCAGGAGGAACTGGGCAAGAGAGAACCTGAAAATAAAAACGGTATCCAGCTGACAATCCAACAGAATCTGAGCTCAAGCCATCTCAAGAGAAAAAAAAAGAAAAAAAAGAAGGTACTATTAACATATAAACTCACACAAATAGTGGCTGAACATACCTAACCACACACATGGAAAGGGGAACAGAAAATGATCTTGCCCTCTCTCACGCACACACCAACAAATACAGTGACCAAGACCTAGGCCAATTCTGAATCTGTTACAAGCAACTCATTCACAATGAAACCATTTAATTTCTTCTAACTTCAGCCATGACAGCTGTTGTTGAGTAAGATAGCACCCATCGTCATCACATATTAGTCCCCTCTTGTTCATACACTTAGTGTCACTGACATCTGACATCACTGAAACAATTTTCTGTAATGGGGTAGAAAAAAACCCCCCACAAACACCTTCAAGGTGAATTTGCGCTCCACAAAGATGACTTTGGCACAAGCACACAGATACACAACTTTTCCCCACTCACAAAGATCAGGGAAGAGCTGCCAGCACACTTGTCAGAGCATCAAACCTGCGCTAGCATTAAGGTCTGCTAAACGCTTCAAATGAAACACTTTTCGTAATGTTGGCTAGTGTCAGAAAGCATATCCCTCTGCTCATCTCATCTATCCTGCAGCACAGCGCAGTGGCAAATCCAGGGACAGATGGATGGACCCGTCTCTACCAACACGGAGATCACTGGTTCAAATCCCCGTTACCTCCGGCTTGGTCGGGCATCCCTACAGACACAATTGGCCATGTCTGCAGGTGGGAAGCCAAATGTGGGCATGTGTCCTGGTCGCTGTACTAGCGCCTCCTCTGGTCAGTCGGAGCATCTCTTCAGGGGGGGAGAAGGAACTGGGGGGAATAGCATGACCCTTCCATGTGCTATGTCCCCCTGGTGAAACTCCTCCCTGTCAGGTGAAAAGAAGCGACTGGTGACTCCATATGTATCGGAGGAGGCATGTGGTAGTCTGCAGCACTTCCTGGATCGACAGAGAGGGTGGAGCAGCGACCAGGACAGCTCGGAAGAATGGGGGTAATTGGCCAGATACAATTGGGGGGAAAAGGGGGGGGGGAATCCACACCAAAAAAAAAAAAAAAAAAAAAAAAGCTCCTGTCTGACTTTCAAATTAAGGGAGGGGTCTGCATGTGTTTTGTTTTTGTTTTTTTTGTGCAATTTTCCAGTACAAACATTCTGACATCTACGCCTAGGACCTGCTACAATAAGCCAGGTGTGCTTCAGGTTTGAAAATGGGCAGGGTTCTAAGTGGTCTACAAATTCTATCTGTTCACACTACCACTTTTGCTGTCATGTTGACTACACATCGCTAACCATGAACAGCTTTGAGGACAAAGCTCTTGAGTGCTCGCCTCTATTCGCATTTGATTCTTTGCACTTCAGTTACTAAGATTTGCTGTTTATAAATCCATCCCTCTCTGTAACACAGCTTCTTGCCCCACCTTCGACTTTAGGCATTCGGAAAAGGTATGAATGACTTTGCTGCCCAACATGGGCAGAAGAGTCCAACAAACTAGTTTATTTGAAGCATGAAGAACGTTTAATGCAGATCCTGCCTATTGCTGTGACTCCACTGGGAACTAAAGCTGTCAATCAGCTGGTTGAAATTAGCATAAGACTGTCGCATGGTGATGTGATTATTATGGGGTAGGCTCACAGAGTAAAACTATATGCGCTTAAACTGGAATTTAAGCGCATTGCCATGCATTAATGACAAGTTCATCTATGGGTTCAGGTATAGCTCGATGACTCAGACATTTCTCTACCCACTGAGTCAGGTTGCCACACAACACACAGCCTGTGCGTGTGTGTGTGTGTGCAAACATGTATTTGTGTGTTTGCCTCTGTAGTTGTGTTTGCTCGGGTTTCTGTTAGGATTGGGCATTTTCACATTTCTTCACGGATCAATGAATAGCACAAACGTCAATTCAAATTGATTAAGATACATATTCCTTTTTTTTAGATGCACAGTCTTTTTTAGATGCACAGACTTACAACCATTAATGCAGTTCTAAGTCTGGCTAACACTGACTACATGGTATAGCCAGATGTCTAGTCAATGCGTTGGGCAGACTAGACGTAAGTAGCCTATTCAGCAGTATTAAGTTAAAAAATTGCCACCAATTTATATGAAAAATTGCATTTGTGAGAACGTTAAATACAAAAAAGTTCCAGTTGGAATATCTGATTGAAACATAACATTAATGAGGTTTCACAGCATCAGTAGTCTCGCATTTCTCCACAGTACATTTTTAATGCTGTGGCAGTGCATGCTGCGAAACATTTAAAGTGAATGCTCACCAAGCTATAGCTTAAGCATACACAAACTAAAGTGCCACCAAGTTATGACTGCTCTAAACTAGAATACCAGAACACTAAACTGCAAGCTTGATCGCCACACATCTCCGTTTCAGTGTCACTGCCATTAGGCACAAAGCAGCCTGAGTTAAAAAAAAAAAAAAAAATCACAATTTTACAAACCTTTTTATTTTACCACATGCTATTCAGTACATGGCAAGGAAGTTCAAGATCTAAGCTTCTTGAAGATATAAATGGTTAGTACTTTAATCAACATTATTTTCAGTAGCCTATTAACACAAAGAAGGGGAAAAAGAACCAAGATTGATTGTAATATCTCTATGATCAAAGCGAGGCTTCAATTCATTTTACCCATCCCTAATTTCCCAATTGTGTGCGTCAGCGTGTGTATTGGCATGGGTGTAAAACTCTCAGAGAGTGGGCTAGTCTGGGATGGTATTTGGTGCAGGTATGGGTCTTGCTGTCAAATTTAGCCGATCCAGGTCAAGCTAGGTCAGGGTCTTTGCAATAGTTAGAAGCAGGGCAAGCCACAGAAATGAAAGGAATTCTAATGCATGGTAGCTGCGAGGAGAGAAAGGCTCCATTGAAATTAGGTTTTTTTTTCTGACTGTTAAACTCCCAAAGGTCCTGTCCAATATTTTTTTTAATCTCCCAGATTATAAACATTTACTTCTAAAGATACTTTGCACAAGAACTCATGCCAAATGATATTTCCTATCATTTGGCATGAGTTCTTGCCAAAATAAAAATAAGGATCCTAATTCAGTTTCAATGGTGCCTATATTTTACACTTGGTAATGAATGTGTTCCAGCAGTCCATAATTTGGTCCAAAAGGTTGTACTCTCTGGGAGAATCCTATAATACTTGCAGTCACATAGTAACCACTATCATTATAGACTTCAACTCAAACCTCATCTATGTTAAGTGCTACCCCTCAAAATGATTCCCAAACTTGAAACATTCTGAATTAATTCATTTTTAACCTGCACATTTCTGAATGATTTTCAATGCCGTCCACTTCTTTACATAGTAATCTTGTATCAATCATCTTGCAGGCTCAGAACAGCTTGTTCTTGTCTGCTCTTTGTGTACACTAATGACTCAGCCCTAATGTTCTCGAAAAAGGACTAGAATCAACTTCGAGAGAATAGAGGAAGGAACTTGCAACTGTCAGACAGTGGCTACAAAGTTATTCCTTCCACGTCTTCAGTTAACTATTTAGGCTGCACTCTGGATCATAATTTAGATAGGGAAAGTTATGGACTCAAAGCTTATGACGAAGGCAAATGGCCAGGACTACATTTCTAGCCAGAAATGCTAATCATCTGAACAAGACTGTCTCAGATTATGTGCAAACAGTCTAGTCCTTTGCCATTTTTATTATGCTGACTACAATCAGTCTAGACCTTTGCCATTTTGATTGTGCCAGTAAATCATGGCTTGAGTAATCATCTGAGAGGCTGAAGAGAAAGCCTCAGGTATCCCAGAATAAACTAGTGAGGGTGGTGTTTGGTCTCAGCCCAATCAAACATGTGGGAAAGAAAGAGTTCCGAGACTTAAACTGCAACCAGTAGGAAAGTGAATTGTTCAATTAAGATGCAAAACATCTTACACAATGCATTATAAGGCATCAAAATTTCTAAATTAATGTTTCTCAAGGACAGGTGAGTTACATACCCACTTGATTTGAGCAAGATTATCAGATTAACGCCCTCCATTTTTCAGATCCAAGCCAGGTCATGATCCTCCTTATTCACAGCAGCAATTAACAGCAGTAAACCTAATCAAATTCAATGGCAAGAGATGGTTTTTAGGTCAGATTTCAGAGTAATCTTGATTTGAATGACTTTTTTTTTTTAATCAATCTCAATGTTCCTTTTTATGGAAATGTAATTTAACTGTAAATGAAATGTTCTTGCTATCTCTGCTCACTTTTCACTCTTTATATCAATGACAGTAACTGGAGCGAACTCTTTACCGTCCTTGATGACTGCTGTAAATACAAGTACTTGAAGTTTAAGCTAATTGTCAAAACAAATTAAACTAAAAACCATGCTGCTCCATAAATGCTACTACATAAAATCAGTGCACAAAACTTCACTTGTGCTACCGGCAGACAGACGTGTTCTATGGTCCCCATTACCAAGGAACGTCTCTTGCAATTGTGAAAAGCGGCTGGCACAAACAGATTTAAGAGTACACAGTTTGTTATAATGACACAGTAATAGCTCTTTCACACCAACTAAAATTGTGGGTTATTGGTATTGCCTGTTCATGTTTCATAATCCTAGGCACAGAAATTCCCTTGGATTGTGTTGGTGCGCAAGTGTCCCCCCAAAAAATCCCAATATTGTCTGTGGAGTTTTATTTACATCACATTATAAAAATCCTCCATTCCCATCATGTCAACATTAACTGGTAAGCTAAAAAACAAAATCTCAGGCATCATTACTGTGGCTCCATCAAATTACACAAAAACAAAACTTCCGTCACATACAGTCCCGCATCCACACACACACACACACCCACACACACACACCCACACACACACACACACACACAACCATAATAAATTAGAAATTAAGAACAAGTGAACCCTCTTCCTTAAGTGAACATAAAACCTGTCTGATCCCCCACAGAGCCCTGAAAGAGTCCAGATTACTGGTCAGAGTGTAGAAAGCATGCTCTATCCTCAGACAAGCCGCCACCAAACCCTTCAGATTGCACCACATCAGTCCAGCCCTGACCCAACATCTTATTCTTCCTTGTCTTCCAGATCGCTAGCTTAGCAGTTCTAAATAACAACAAACAAATGACGAGGACTAAAAGAAGTCTTTTTCATACTGCATATTTAGGCCCAAAAATAAACAAGGGGACAGAGAATCCCTCTCTCAAAGCTTCCACCCATTCCTGCAGTACTCTAAGTAAGCCCACTAATTGAGGACGAGACCACTAAATACTCTGTTTCCCTTTGTGTACAGAAAGGACATTCCTCCCCAGTGCTTGGATCCAGGTGAGTTCTGTGTCTGTTCGTGGCTATTGCTCCATGTATTATCCTCCACTGGAGGTCAGCCATCTGTTTCTCAAACAGGAAGCTTATACAGGACCCTCCCACCTGCCTTTAGGGGTACAATCTGAAGCAAAAACCTCAGTCCACCTCGACTCCTTAACTTCAGCCAGAGCAAAGGTCAAGTACATTCACACAGCTGTAATAAAACTGCTTCCTCCCTCAAGAGCTGAAACTAGCCAGCACTGGTGTACTCAGGGAAAGAAGCAATTAACTCCCCCCTCGCCATGCCTCGACAGCAGGACCAACAATCAGGGGAAAAAATGTACTCCTTGTCATCGTTCCATTGGTCAGCTAGAGCACAATTTTCGGCAAACGTTCTCAGTGGGCCAGACAGGGACTGCCAGACTTCCTCCACAACCCTCTTCAGCACTCTGGAGGACCTGATGTTGATGATGTCACTAAGTCTCTTAACGTTTTCGTAAGATGGCCCAGTTTAGTAATGCCAGCCTCAACAAACTTAGTCCTTACTGTAGCAGAGGAAAAGGTGGCATTTGCAAGGAAGTCATTATAAAACAGCAGCTCCTCAAAAAGCCACATTCCTGGTCTATGGGTCAGGATTTCATGTGATCTTCAGCATCTGCCAGGCTTCAACCACAAGTTGTAAAAAGGTGTAAGTCCAGTCAGGTCAGCTTCAGATGATCTCAGCAGAAAAAGCTGTTTATCCAACTCAAACCAGTCAGCTTTCCTAAGAAGCAGCCGAACAGGAGTCAACCAGCAGTGACCGCAGCCATACAGCAGCCTCTGTGCCATCTGTAGTCTGAAGGCTGCAGTTCTGGATAGAATGCCTATAAGTCCTCTTCCTCCCTCTGCCACAGGAAGATACAGGGCCAACGCTTTCAGTCAGTGCTGACCAGACCAGAAAAAATTCACCAGGAGCTTTTACATATTTCCACAAGGCCTGGTGGTGGCACTAAAACAATGAGTCTGTGCCACAGAGATGAGGCAACCAGGTTATTAACTATCAGAGCTCTTCCCCTGTAGGACAGCTGGGGTAGCAACCATTTCCATTTAGACAACTTGGCTTCCACCTTCTCCAGCACTCCCTCCCAGTTATGCCTCTAAAACACCTCACTTCCTAAATATACTCCTAGGATTTTAATACCTCTTTCTCCCCACCTAAGGTTACCAGGAAGACCAGGAGTGCTCCCCAAGCCCCACTGACTCACCAAACAAGCCTCACTTTTTCCCCAGTTAATCTTGGCTGAAGAAGACTTTTCATATAGGACCAGGCTTTGTTTTAATTCTGGGATATCTCCCTCTCCCTGGTCAAACATGAATATCATCAGCATATGCTGATAAAACAACAGAAGGGTGTTGAGCTAGCTCTAGCAGAGAGAGACCCCTCAGCCTGCTCTTCAACCTACACAGGAGAGGCTCAATGGCAGCCCTGCCTGATCCCTCTCTAACCAGCACAGGACAGTTTAACCCTCCCCCCACCTTCACTACACAAAAAGCACCACTATACAACAGCTTTATCCAGGACAGGAACCCCTCCCCAACACCAAAGGCCTGCAAGGTAAAGAAAAGAAAACCATGATTAACATGGTCAAAAGCCTTCTCTTGGTCAACAAAATAAATAGTATAATAATACCAACATTTATATTATATAATTTACATATATCAAACATCTCTCATTAAAAATAAATTATCGAGCATAGTTCTGTCTGAATAATAAGACTGATCTGCACCAATCAACAGCTCAATAAATATTTTCAGTCTGTTTGATAAAATTTAGGAGAGAATTGTATAGTTGTACATAAGAGCTACTGGTCTCCAGTGTCTTAAAAGGGCTAAATTGCCCTTCTTAGGCAACAGAGAATTGCATGCCTACAGGAAGCTGGAAGTGTCCCTTTTTTAAAAGTTTTAAAAATGTCCAGAAGATGCTGACCCAAAACACTCCAGAAGTGTTTAAAAAAGTTAGATGGTAAGCCATTGATTCCTGGACCCTTGCTAGATGCCATCTGAGACACAGCAGCAGTCAGTTCATCCAGAGTCATGTCCAAGTTCAATGTATCCTGTTCTTCTGGACTCAGCTGAGGAAGGCCCTGTAGAAGCTCTGCAGTAGAGTCCACATCACAGCTGTCTGCCCTGAACAAGTCTGTGTACAAGACCACTGCATGTTTCCTCATCTCAGCTGAATCTGTGGTCACCTTTTCACCAGGGAGCTGAAGACACATCATTTGGTTTTTTGAACTATTGACTTCTCTAAATTAAAGACGAAAGTGGTTGGTGCATCCATGTCCTGGGGTGTGGTGAAGCGTGCTCTGACTAAAGCTCCTTTTGCTCTCTCTTGCAGGAAGCAGTTCAGCTGCTGTCTTTTACAGTATAAGGAGTCATTATTCTGCTGATCAGTTTGTGAGACAGACATCTTCCAGATCTCTCTTACCTCTTCTTCAAACTCCTATATAGCTCTTTTAATGCTAGCTGTGGAATTGTATGCGCATTGCTGGCAAAACACCCTAATTTGGGCCTTTTCTACCTCCAACCACTAAGAAAAAGAAAATTGTCTTAGATCTCCAATAATCCTAAAACAATTTAAAAATTTCACAAAAATTAAGATCATATAATAATCCATCCATCCATTATCTGAACCGCTCATCCTGCTCTCAGTGTCGTGGGGATACTGGAGCCTATTCCAGCAGTCATTGGGCGGCAGGCGGGGAGACACCCTGGTCAGGCCACCAGGCCATCACAGCCCCCCCCCCCCCACACACGCATTCATACCTAGGGACAATTTAGTACGGCCAATTCACCTGACTTAGATGTCTTTGGACTGTGGGAGGAAATCGGAGTCCCCGGAGAAAACAGACTCAGACACAGGGAGAACATGCAAACTCCACACAGAGGACGACCCGGGATGATCCACCAAGGTTGGACTACCTCGGTAATCGAACCCAGGACCTTCTTGCTGTGAGGCGACCATGCTAACAACTGCGCCACCATGCGGCTATCATGTAATAATTTAATGTGAAAATGACAAAAAAAAAATTTTGGTTTTCTAGTGGGAGATAAAATCAGCTCCATTAAAGCTAAAATGATAGTTTGTAAAAGTGACAGGTGGATCTAACAATTAATAACTCGAGCAGTAAAATAACTAGATACATAAAACCTGTCTAATCTAGCTGCACGAACTCTGCCATCTGATATTTTGACCCAAGTGTGTCTAACTGAAAGGTTTTTCATCTTCCACACATCAACCAAATTAGTTTTCTTTAAGACATGGCACAAAACAGGATGACTGAAGGTGTGGCTCCTCTCCAGTCCTATCTAAAGTAAAGTCAGTGCAACAATTCCAGTCTCCACCCAATATAATACAACCTCCTGGATCAATATCACTTGATTTCCTTCAAAATTTTAAAAAGCCCTTCACACTCAGAGCCTTGCATAAATATTTATAAAACTAAACTTAAACTCCTCTATTACAACTTTCACCATAAGGACTCTGCCCTTCAAAATCTCTGTGCTGGACATAAAGTGGACATTTAAGGTAGAAGAAAATAAAATGGCAACTCCGGCAGTAAAATTTGTCCCTTGGCTAAGGACATGCTGCCCTGCCCACCATAAACCGCAGTTTATTTCATTTGTGCTGTCACTGTGTGTTTCTTTTAGAAAAACTACATTCAGTTTTTTCTGCTTGATTACTTCTGTTATTAAAGCTCTTTTCTGTGCGTCTCTACCCCCATTCATATTTAATGACGCCCCCTTAAACATTGCATATGAGAAGAGAAACAGACCAGTAAGAAGCCAGACAGAACAAGTCAGCAGAGATGAAACACCCAGTGTTATATGATCATAGTACATTTAAATTGAGAGTTTAATTTTCTTTACCATTTTAGCCTTAGGCAATTTTAAATCTCTCCTTAGACCAGTGACATGCTTCTTGAGATAATAAAATGTTTCGCTATCTAGTAAATCTAACCCTACAACTTTTTGCAGTGTAGTAACTGACCGAATACATTTCTCAACATCAGGAAAGTAATCTTTGACATTAGCTGACTTACCAAATGTGTCATCCAGAAAACTATTAATCTCCTATAATAAATTTAAATTTACATTCTGAGAAATACTGTCTGCTACAGAAGCACTGTCAGATTCATCTTCAGATTCACACTCCATGTCAGTCACATTGTCTTGGCGACGAGCAGGCTTCATCACCTGCTCCTCTGCCTCACTGTCCAGTCTGACCTCCAGCATCTCAGCCTCCTGTACTGCAAAAACGCTCCGACCTCCCCTCTCAGCCTCCTGTACTGCAAAACGCTCCGACCTATCCGTGTCGTCCTCCCTCTGCAGTCTGCACTGTCCTTACCACAGACAGGTTCAGCCATCACCTCCTTTGCTTAATTATCCTTAGACACAGAGTCGCACACACCGGCGGCTCCAGCCTCACTCCTCACAAGGAGCCAGCCTCAGGCGGGGCACGCTGTCCTCCTCCCCATTGTCAGCCGCATCAGCCTGTTGCCCACTATTGTCAGCCACATCGGCCTGTTGCTCGCCATTGTCAACCTCACTGGCTGAAGCGGCCCGTTGCCCGCTGCTCCTCACTGTCCCACACATCAGCCGCCGCGGACCCCGCTGCGTGCTATCTATGTGGACAAGCAACCTGCTTGTGACCCACATCTCCACACTTCATACTCCCGGAGCTAGCATATACCATAAAGAAACCCTCCTCATGCTCAACACGGAAGGAGAAATCCAGCGCTTGAGTCGGAGTGTCCAAATACATCAGGAATCAGGAACATTTGTCATTTCACGAAATATTGTTTCCCCCAGCCCACAGCGGTGTAACACAAAGACAGAAACACATATCCAAACTACATGTATACCAACTACAGAAACACACATATCCAACATATCAAAAAAATTATTTTTCCACAGTCCAAGAGAATGAATGCCAGGATGGCTGTCGGAACTGCTGGTCTGCAAGGGCTAGCAGTTAGCTTAGCATGCCTCGCTTCCGCATCCTGTCAGACTGCCCTCCGTGTTTCCTCGTCAGGCACAGCTCCAGACAGGGCTGTGGTCCCTCAGCCCACTGGACGGAGCAGACCAGGCTCCCCCAGCTGATCCAACGCCAGCTCTCCCAGCCAGACACCTTCGACACACCTTCCCACACTCCACACGATGACACCAAAAACACAGTCAACGCTAGGCGAGGCCACCACCAGACCACCCTCGGTGTTATCAGAACTGCCGGTCTGCATGGGCTAGCAGTTAGCTTAGCCTGCTTCGCTTTAGCGTCCTGTCAGACCGCCCTCGGCATTTCCTCTTTGGGTGCAGCTCCAGGCATGGTCCCTGGGCCCACAGGAGCAGCAGACCAAGCTCTCCCAGCTGATCCAGCGCCAGCTCTCCCAACCATCAAACAAAGACAAACTTAGACGCAGACGTGGACAAAGACACTGCATGGACGGTACTGGGTGAGGCCATTGCAGACGTGAATTTGCGCTGCCATCTTCCCACACTGGAAGCGGTGACATGAGACAAGAACACTTGTCTCCAAAGAAACTGATCATGCTTCAATTTGGTGTCGTTACAGCCCAGACTCACCGTCCGGAATCCACTCGCAAACCTCCCAAAATGCCCCAATTCTTGTGCCAGCGCCTCATCGGAAATAAAAGGACTACATGTGGAAGACATCACCAGTGGGGCAAGGAATGTAAACTCATCGTTTACGAATAAGCCATTTTCTATCAGCTAGTTGACAAACCCCTGGTCCTTCATAAATACATCCACCGCTTTATTCATGCATGAGGCATACAAGATAGTTCCATGCCCTACCTGTTCTCCTACCGCCAACAGCACCTGCTCCACTGTGATACTGGGCTGCGGTACTACAACCTCACTCCAAGCCTCAAAGACAGGGATAGCGGCTCAAAGCACGCCATGCCCGGCAAGAAGCACGGTTTACTGTCTGCCAATAACAACCATTCATTCATTCAAAAACAATCACCGAACAAAAATCAAACTACAATAACAATCACAACTACGAAACAATCATACAATAAACACAGTAGGAAAAAAAGAAAAATCGAGTAAAAGTCACAGACTCTCCGCCAAACTCACCACTCTACCATCAAACTCCCAGCATGCAGTGCAGAGAGAGAGAGAGAGCTTTCCAGGAAAAAGCTAGAATCGACTTGGTGGTGTGAAAGGGCATTTTATCAATGATCCAAGTAGTCCATGGGCCAGAGCCCAAAATTTCCTATTTCGGTACACTCAAGGTGGCAAAACTTACTTATAATTTTTGAAAGGATCCATGTCTGTAGATGATATTTTGGTATGATAACCATTCCTGAGTGGCAGCTGTATCACAGTTATCAGCTCATGAAGTTAACCACCCGCTAAACTAAATTGCATTTTAGACGCTGGTGCATATCCTGGTTTAGCCTCATGGTCAGGACATTTTTCAATGTTCTATAATATTGTCTTTGGTATCATTTTAAAGGGGACCTTCTTAGCTTTCATTCAAGCCCTGTTGTGGATATTTCTCACAAATATAGAGGTCACTTGAGCTCTTCAACCCGTCAATAACACACATCTTTCTGCAATTTTCGCCTAAACTATATACTTTCTTTTAGCCCTGTGGCATCTAGGAATATCAGGGACACAAAACACAAAAACTGGAATACTCACAGGACTGTAAAGATTCAGGAAATGTATAATATACCCATACTATTTCATTGTGTGAGGTGATTGTGAACCTTAAATTAGAAGGGCATTATTACTAAGAAACTAACTAGACCAAAGCCAGTTAGTCCATGGGTCAGACCAGATATCGATATCACCCAAGGTGACACAACTTCACTGGTGCCATTTTATTTGGTACACTAACAGAAGTAAAATAATACATGATAACCTTTCCAAATGAGCAGCTATTTCATTTTTCTTTCAGGAAACCCGTTTCTGTGCCTCTCACGATTGTGTATTTGCCCAGATTTTTACAAATATAGCATTTCAACACCCCTGGTACTGATTAGCCTAGCTTAAACTCTGGGACAGTTCTTAGTTGGCCAACAACCAAGGATAACCAGTACTGTGTACTTCCATTCATTGTGCTAAGCTAGGCTAACGTGCAGCCAGATAGCTTTCTACTAAACACATATAGAGGAAACTGGTATCTATTTTCTTGTCTCACTCTGGAGAAGATTGTAAGCTAATTTCTCATAATGTTAGCATGTTCTTTTAATGTATATGTTAATATGATTAGTTAAAGTGACTATGAGGAACTTTCATCTTGTGTTGATTTTAGCGGCCTCATGTGGACAAAATACAGCTGTTGCATAGCAACTAGGTAATGTATCTATTTGTGGCTATGTAAGATAAATAATGGTAATATGACGCTAGTGAAGCAAAGTAAACTTTGTTTTAGTAGTGTTCATACACCTAAGTTACATGTATTTGTTTGTATGTGGCAGGTGAAAACTGACTGAATATGGCCACTGGTGAACAAGCAAGTTTTTACCTAATACCAAAGCGCCCACGGGTGGAGTGCATTATCCACTGTTCTGATGATACAGATAAGCTGGTTTCACTACAAAGTGTCGACTCATGGAGAACTCTGCTCAGGGCAGCTCAGATACGAAATCATGCACCAGTTTTGAAACTGGCAAAAGACATTCCTGAGGGACAGATTCCAGCAATCTACTACCACAGAAAGTGTCGCAGTATCTTCACTATGAAGCAAATTCTTGATGGCCTCCTTGCAAAAGAAAAGAAAAGTTGTGTCTCTGCTGAAGAGAAACAATCTAAGAGAGTAGCTCGACATGCTCCAAGTACATCTAGGACTTATGATGCAGAGTGCATATTTTGTCAGAAAAACAGCAAATATTCCAAGAGACAGAATACGAGAGAAGTACTGGTGCAGTGTCGAGAACTGCGAGCCGATGCAAAGATCAGGAGTGCAGCCACAAAGAAAAGGGACAGCAGAATCCTTGCCATTGTGAGTAGAGACCTTGTAGCAGCTGAAGGGCACTACCACAGATCATGCTATAGACTTTACACCAAAGAAGAGGTTTCCAAAGGAGAGGTTGCCAGCAATGAAGATGATGATGCTGCAGCCCAGTATGAAGCTGCTGTGAATAAGGCATACAATGAGCTGTTCCTCTTCATCAGGATGGAGCTTTTTGGCAATCCTCAAGTGATGACAATGACTGATCTCTCTTCTAGACTGGTAGCTTCAATGAACTCCTAAGGCATTGCCCAAGTCAAGGAATCAACCAAGAAGCACATAAGGCGAAACCTGGAGAGTGAGTTTGCTGGAGCCTTGCAGATATTCCCTGATGAGAAAGGAAAATTCCTCCTCTATCCCGATAACTTGTCCATGAGGGAACTTGCCAAAGAAAATCAGTCTCTCAAAAGGGAGCTGCAGACGCTGAAAAGTGTCAGTGCACAAGATGTTATAGCCAAAGCAGCCATCAAATTGAGAGCAGACATTAAAAGTCAAGATGTTCCTCAAACCTGGCCGCCTGAAGTAAACCAGAAGCAGAATGTCCTACCATTCCAGAGTCGCTCATTATCTTCCTGTACTCTCTACTCACAGGCTCAAATGATCCTGATCATGCATCCCAGAGAGTGCAGTGCCTTCTGCAGTCATTTGGCCATGACATAGTATATGCAGTGACATGTGGAAATACCAAGCCTTCCAAGCACATTGTTCTGCCATTCAGTGTCAAATCGTTGACAGGAAATGTAGAGTTGATAAACATCCTCAACCGACTTGGTCACAGTGTGTCCTATTCACAGATGGAAGAGATCAACACTGCCCTGTGTCTCCAGAAACTCTCATCATCAGGGAGTGGCATTGCCCTTCCAGCTACCATCCATCCTGGCATATTCACAACTTTAGCCTGGGACAATATCGACCGTCTTGAAGAAACTGTCAGTGGTGAGGGAACATCTCACAGAGTCAATGGGATTGCTGTGCAAGCATAGCCAGTCAACCCACTTCCTGTCCAACCCATGCCCACTGTTCCCAAAACAAAGAAGAGAAGCATTGATGGACCCCCACCAATGTTACCAACTTACAATGCTGGACAACGGGTAGGGCCACCACAAAGCAAAAAGTCAGATGCCGATACTGCAGCCAATACTAAGCTTGCCAGAGAGAAAAACCTTCTTTGGGTCCTAGCACGCATGTCACAACAAGAAGAACAGTCAGTCAGCAGCTGGACAGGCTTCAACATCCTGACTCGAGGAGAGATGACGGTCATCCCCGACAATATAGGCTATCTGCCTACCATCAATGCTCCAGCGACACAAATGTCTACTGTCAACGAGGTGCTTAACCAGTCACTGAGTATCATGCAGTGCTTAGGCCTGAGGAAGATTGTCTGTGTCTTTGACCAAGCCCTGTATGCGAAGGCTGTCGAGATCACATGGAAACACCATGACAAGTTCCATGATATCATCGTTAGGCTTGGGGTATTCCATACCATCGGCACACTGCTGGCAATAATAGGAAAGCGTTTCCAAGATGCTGGACTCAAAGACCTCTGCATTGAGTCTGGCATGATTGCAGAAGGCTCAATTGCTGGTGTTATGGATGGCCGCAAGTACAACAGGGCAGTGCAACTACACAAGCTCCTGTATGAGGCTCTCATGCGACTGACCTTGAATGGTTTCCTGTCCTGGTTGGAAGAAACTCACAGGAATGACATGGTTCACCTGAATGAGACACTGAAGACCATTGACAGCCTTGGGAAAGAAGTCTCACAACATGCTTTGAAGGAGGTCCTCGAGAACAGCTCTTGTACATGCATCATGGATCTATTTGAAGTCTACCGTGAGTTCCTTAGAGGTGGAAACGGCAGCCTCTCGAACTTCTGGATGTCCTATTTGGACATGGTTGAAATCTTGTTGGGGCTCATCCGAGCATCCAGAGAGGGAGACTGGATGCTACACTTGGCTAGCATTCGAGCAATGATCCCATGGTGCTTTGCTTATGACAGGATGAATTATGCACGCTACCTCCCCTACTACTACGCCCAGATGTCTGAGCTGCCCATCACACACCCAGATGTGTACACAGAATTCATGGAAGGAGGCTTCTCAGTCCAACTGGGCTCCACCAATCCCTTTGGCCGAATCCCTGTTGACCAAGCTATAGAAGAAACGGTGAACAAAGACACCCAAACAGCTGGAGGGACAAAGGGATTCAGCTTGAAGCCAGGAGCTGTGACCAAATATTATCTCACAGCCGAGTATAGAAGCATGTACCTCAGACAGCTGAGAGACCTGACAGGTCAAGGCAGGTGCAAATGGTCTCATCCAGATCTACAGAGTCCAAGGATCAAGAGAGATGAAGCAGATGTCCAGTCTCTCATGGACCTTATGGAGAATAACTGGCTCAATCCTATGTCCCCTGATGAGATTGATTTGGTTAGCCTCTCCACTGGCAACATGGCTCCACCTGATGTGACCATAGATCTCTTGAGAGCTCTTGAGAAAGGAGAAGAGGCCTACCAAGCATTCCAGCAAACAAGGTTAGATGCAGACCCACCACCTGTGAAATTCCACGACAAGATGACCAAGCAAAGTCTGAAAACATTCTCCAATGTCAGCACAAAACAAGCTCATGGAAAGAAAGCACAGGATGTGGTTCTGAAGGCAGATAGAAACCTTTTCAGTCACATGATCCTGGTGGCTGAAAGCAGGAAGGTGAATCTGAAGGATGTCCTTGCCTACCCATTGGGCCCACCACCATGGGCACAGGCAAATGCTGATGGGTCCTTACGAAAAACAAACAAGGCTGCACTTGCCAGAGAGCTTGAAAAGAATGTATCTCCTGCAGAAGACATCCCAATCCCATCTACTTCCATCATTGATGGGATGAGCCTGGTCCAAAAAATGAATGGCAACAACAAAACCTTTGCACAGGTGGCAGAGTCAGCCTTGACCCAGGTCCTCCATGAGGGAGCACAGAGTGGGAGGATTGATGTTGTTTTTGTGTCTATCACCAGACTTCGATCAAAGATGCTGAACGACTGAACCGGGGTGGAGACATCACTCTCCAGTACAAGAATCTTGCAGGGGGACACCACGTCCAGCAGTGGAGAAAATTTCTGTGCAGTTCCTCCAACAAGACCAGTCTCATCAAGTTTCTGGTGGAAGAGTGGAAACTCCCACGATACAGAGCTATGCTGCATGGCAAGGTGTTGTACATGACCTGTGAGGAAACCTGCTACAAGTTGACAGAAGATGGGTGTGAGGAAGCAGCAGAACTGCACTCCACACATGAAGAAGCTGACACCCGTCTGCTCCTGCATGCATTGCATGCAGCAAATGCGGGCTCAAAGTCAGTTATCATCACAGCTGAGGACACTGATGTCATGGTGCTTTGTCTTGGCTTCCAGAAGGACATCACCTGTCCCATCTACCAGAAGTGTGGGACTCAGAACCACACACGGTTTGTCGACATCACCAAACTGGCAAGTTCACTTGGAGACAGCATCTGTGACAGCCTAATTGGCTTACATGCCTTCACAGGCTGCGACACTGTCAGTGCATTCGCTGGTCGAGGGAAGCTGAATGCCCTGAAGATAGTGAGAAAGCACACTTCCTGCCAAGAGACTTTTAGTCAACTGGGACAGACATGGAATGTGAGTGATGAGCTGTTCCAGAAAATTGAGCAGTTCACCTGTCGAATGTATGTTGCTAATAGCAGCACTGCTGAGGTGAACAAACTGCGTTACCAGCTCTTCTGCACCAAAAGGGGAGAGGTTGAGTCCAGCCAGCTGCCACCATGTAGAGACTGTCTCTTTATGCATGTTCAACGAGCCAACTATCAGGCAGCAATATGGGAGTGCTGTCTGCAGGCTAACCCTGTGGTGCCAAGCCCTACTGAGTATGGATGGACAGATGATGAAGGCAAGCTGGCCATTTACTGGATGCGCTCCCCACCTGCACCAGATGTGGTCTTGGAAATGCTAACATGCAAGTGTGTGCATTCATGCAAAATGCCAAGCTGCATGTGCCTGTCAAATGGACTTCCATGCACAGACATGTGCAGGTTACAGACCTGCAGTAACCAAAAACAGCAGGATGGTCCAGAACTGGACTTTGAACTTGGGGAGTCAGATGATGAGAGAAACGAGCAGTTTGATGAATGACAGTGTGATGATTCTGATGGTAATACTGTGGTAGTAGTCTATTGATGCACAGGATGTTGATTCTGGACTTGGTTACCCAGAGCTTGATAACAATAATGTAACCATATTCACATATTCCCATTACCCTACCCATTACCATTACATATACCCACTAATGATATGGGATTACATGTATCATTGACTAAGTATATGTAAATGTCAATGTTGTTTAAAATAGTAAAATATTTCATTACCTCACTATGGTATTCCTTTTTATCATGTATTTTGATTGTGTATTTAAACAAATGTATAGAGACCAGTTTGTGACCTAACTGGCTTTGGTCTAGTTCTCATTTAAGGCTCACAATCACCAAACACAATGAAATAGTATGGGTATATTATACATTTCCTGAATCTTTACAGTCCTGTGAGTATTCCAGTTTTTGTGTTTTGTGTCCCTGATATTCCTAGATGCCACAGGGCTAAAAGAAAGTATATAGTTTAGGCGAAAATTGCAGAAAGATGTGTGTTATTGACGGGTTGAAGAGCTCAAGTGACCTCTATATTTGTGAGAAATATCCACAACAGGGCTTGAATGAAAGCTAAGAAGGTCCCCTTTAAAATGATACCAAAGACAATATTATAGAACATTGAAAAATGTCCTGACCATGAGGCTAAACCAGGATATGCACCAGCGTCTAAAATGCAATTTAGTTTAGCGGGTGGTTAACTTCATGAGCTGATAACTGTGATACAGCTGCCACTCAGGAATGGTTATCATACCAAAATATCATCTACAGACATGGATCCTTTCAAAAATTATAAGTAAGTTTTGCCACCTTGAGTGTACCAAAATATCGTCTGGCCCATGGACTAAAGGATTTGAAACAGGGGGGAGGGATCATGATTTCATTGTGAAAGGTGTTTAAATGAACTTGGAGTTAAGGACTGCTGCTGTTTCTGTTATGCTATCTTCTTTAATGAGTAAGTATGCACTCGTTTTCCATCTGTCTCCGCCCACTCACATTCTGAAAAGGAATAAAAAAGGGGTGTAGATGAAGAGGACGGTGATGGTGGCATGACAGCCTGAAGGTGGCATTGCTGCAGACCACCTCACCTTCTCACAAGTGTACCCAGAGAGTTTAGTTCGCCAACACCAGCGTCTCAACTTTCTACTCACCTCATGTGTTATTGGTCGCAGGGATGGGTAACATAATTCGAGAAGGGCTGGTGTGGGTGCAGGTCTTTGTTCCAACCAAGCCTGGTTAGAACAAAGACCTGCACCCACACCAGCCCTTTCTGGATCATGTTGCCCATCCCTGGACTCCACGTGTCTCACCTATGTAATATGGGCCTTGCTGTCTCTGTCTGCCCTCATCTAATGTAGGCAAATCAGGGGGGTAGATCCTGATGTGCATTTTCCGCTGGAAGAAAAAAAAAAGCATATATTTCCCCCCCATGTGATTAGGCCATGTGATCGCTCTTTTTGGTGGAATTCAATATCAGGGCAATGATTTTTATCAACCTGTGGCAAGTCTCAAAATGAAATCGATAACACATACAATTCAAGCATGTTATCTAGTTTTGAGGTCCTATGTGGTCAGCGACCAAACTCTTGGGGAGACAAGTGTCATTCAGTGCTTTAGATTGAGCAAGAACAGGTCTCTGATGCCATTAGTAGACTGTTCAGAGCTGTAACAAAGATGAGCTTGTGGTTCTCCAGTATCCTATGGTTTCTTCTCCAGGTCCCTTTCTGCTTTGGAGCTTAAAAAAAACTTTAACATTTCTTGCCCCAAGGCTGCAGCTGGCTGCTTGACCTTCTTACACTGTGTCATAACTGGACATAAGTGTCTATCGTGTCGCATCGGACATTCTCTGTCGACACTGAAACCATCATGTAAACAAACCAGGTACCTATCAGCTGTGTGCTCGAGATAAGACTGGAGATGTTCCTCATCCATGACAAACACTTTTCAATGCGCGTGACAGGAAGTAATGAAACAATGCATCCAACAAAATCTCAGCTCAAAATGACACGCCACATTGCGCAGTGTTGCTTGCAGCCAGTTAGGACATTCCAATAGAAAATAAAGCAATCAAATTGATTTTGTTGCCGACAGTAGCCCGCATCCTATTCAGTTAGGACACAATGTAGGATTTCGGCAACCTATTGGCACAAGGTACCTTAGGAAATTACTGATGAAATTCTCATAGTCATCATGAAGCTATGCTGTTGAAATGAAAGTCAAATCATCATCAAAATCAATCGTCCTGCTTTTGCTGCTGCAGAAAGGATGCAAAAGTGACTGTGATGGTGAGCGAGACCCGTGATCACTAGCAATTATGTAAACTCTTGGTATTTCAAATTATACACTGCAACTACTGCCCCATCCCTCATCAACTTTCAATTAAACACTGCTTGATGAAGAAATATTCTCTGTCCAAGGACTGACGCAAATGGTATATCAAATCATCCGTTGTCAATTTTTTAATTGGTCTGGGGATGACAGGGGCGATTTATTCAAGGTCAAGCCAACAAGTTTTCAGCTCAAAAATGTAGAAAAAAATGTTAACTGCTTCTTTAATAAGAACAATTAGGGCATATCATATCAAGCTGGCTATGTCTTAACAACTTTAAAGAGGCAAATGTGAGGGATCTTGCAAGGATTTCATTGATGACAAATGAAGGTCAGGCTAATGCGTTCGATGTAATGATTTCAACACCTGTTGCTGTCAAAACATGAGGTTTACCTTTCAGTTTGGAACTGGCCTGCTCATGTTTCCTTGTCACCATGCCAATAGAGGAGTACAGGTTTATAAAACCTGTAAACCATTTAATAAATGACCACTGTGCCAGCCATCAGATTTATCAGATTGAGAAAACAATTTACTGAGTCTAACTAAGGTTAAGAGTCATAGTGTGGGTGTGTGTAAGCAGCAAAGTTAAGAGGTTATATGAACCTCACATTTAAAACTACCACAGCAGCCAACATCCTAATGCATGTCTTACATAAGCACCATGTCAATCAACAGGTAAAATCTAATCTTCCTCAAGTATTATTGAATAGAACCAAAACAGACATAACAAAATTAGAGTATACAAAGTATTACACATTAACAAGATGATTTCTGATGCCTAAAACAGAAAAATGAACCTAGAATTGGGCAATAACCATTTTTTCATACTGTCAAAAAGTTCCCTAATGTTACCAGGGTATATGGTATTACCAGCTTTAATAAAAAATAAATAATAATTAAAAAATATATATATATTGGAGGGGACTGGAAGGATCCGTCTTTGATACACTGCCATACAAATTTCCAAATGTGGTCACGGCAATCTTCCACTGCTTATAGTTGCTTATTCAATAATCAACATGGACATCCTGTCAATCTTTTATTATACAAATCTGGAGTGGCAGTGTTGGAAAAGAATTCTCTCCCAGGCAGCTTGTTAAGTGAATCAAGAGTTTGAATCATGGCTTGAAATGAAAATTTCTCTACTGTGTAAAAGAACACTATTTATTTGGAAAAACATGTTGTCACTGCACCAGGTCAAGTTTTCCATCACAAACTGTCCAGTTTGTAGGCTATTAAGTGGTTTGTTGTGAAGGTCCAATCCAACAGTTACAGAGAGAGTGAAACATGTAATTCTCTGACCAAATAATCAGGTGCGCATGGTTATACATTTTGAACAGCCAAGCAGTATAGTTTATTAGATAAGCTAAATTTAGTGCGAAAATGTTGGTGCTGAAATGGATCCCATCATCATTTTTGAATACCCTTGGTTACCATACTACCGTTATATTGCCCAAACCTAATTTAACCCCAGAAAAAAAACTCAGCAGGGCAGTACCTCATTAGCAATCCTGATTGCATACAGTATACACAGTAAAAACAAACAAAGAGAAAAGCCCAAGTCGGCATTCATCTTAGTAATTGCTCATTAATGACAGCCAATGCAAGTTTAAAAGGAGAATGAACGGTGTAAAATCCTGCAACATTGTGAGCCAATAAAAATCGGCTCTTGCCATCACCGTTTTTTACTGGCAGAAATTCCCTAGTGGAGAACCTCCAGCAGCTAAGACATCTCTTCCTCACCACCCCCCTTCTCTCTCTGTCTCCGTCTTCTCCCTTAGTTTCTCTCTCTTCCGAAGCTGAATGAAAAGCAAGCTGAATGGATACAGAGCACAGCACAAGACGAAGGCGTGTATGTATGAATACACAGACACAGCACAGGGAGAAAGAGAGCGGCATGGGGGCATTGTGACACAGTTCGGCTCGTCTCCTCTGTGTTCATTTGAGCACCTTAACTTGTTTGATGTCAGAGAGAACCCATTTCACAAAAGGCAGCAAGTCAGCAAAAGCAGAGGTTGGCATGTGCAAGTGCCTGTATGTGTGTGTAGCAATAGCAGATTTGGAGATTGTGCAGATTTGGTGTGTGCAGAGCAATGCTTGTGCTGTGTGTTCACGTCAGAGAGGATTCCCCTTTGTGTTGGTGCACTGCACAATGCCACACAGACACACAGGGTGAGAGCATGACACCGGTCAAAGTGGTGTGGTTGAATAAACCATGGAAGGCACAGACAGATACCTACGTTGTAGCAATTGAAACCGCTTTGCAACATACAGCCTATACGCACGCCCACAAACACACACTCTCGACAGACAGATGTAAAGCCACCACATGTGTATATTAATCACATACCAACTACCTGCAGTTTTTACACTGTGCCCAACAACAATGTTTGAGACAATAATAGAATTTCCAACCTGACCTCTCTAGGCTCAGAGGAGTACAGGTTGGAAACAGAGTGACCAAAGAGTCCAGCATATGGAGGCAAAGATTTCCAGGAGAGAAGACATGGACAACGTGTTTGTGTGTGGGTGTGTGGTGGTAACAGTGAAACTAGGCGGAAGAAGGGGTTTCTCTCTTTTTCCATCTTTGTCTCTGTCCTCTCTGCCACCTCCACTCTTGGTTCAGCAAGGATACCCTCTGGCTGCCTCCACCTCATCCACAAATTTCTCTCTTGCACTACCCACTTCTGACTGCTATGTGTGTTTCTCTTTCTTGTTTCTCTTCCTCTTTATAATGTGTCCTCTTTAAATTGTCAGGCCGGCTGCTGACGCCAACCTCCTCCACTCAGCCAGCCCACTCAGTCCTGTGGGACAAGCTCTGACTCATTCTCTCCCTTTCTCGCCCTCCCTCTCCCTCATTCCCCACCGAGCTACCTTTCTGTCGCTCGCCCTCCAACTCTCTCCCTCCCTCCCTCCCTCCCTTGTACAAACCTATGTCTCTCCCTCTGCTGAAGGGAGACATGGGGAGAAACATGGGGAGACACAGAAATAGGTGTTTGCCAAATGAACGTCAGCCTGCCTCCTTCATAATGAATGAGTGGCAGCAGAAAAATAAGAGGGGATCCTGATCTTGCATGGATAATTGATGAGGGCAGTAGCGCAGGAATGTGGGGGGAAGAGAGAGATGATTAAGGGGTGGGGCAGAAAAAGAAAGGAGAGAAAGACAATGAAAGCCAAGATAGAGAATGTGATAGGCACAGTTGTTCTACTGGACATAAATATAGCTTCCCTCAAACATTAATATATGTGTCTAAAAGGCAGTGGAAATAATGCAAGCACCTCCTTCACTTGCATAAAATGCACAACATTGAAAGCTCAACTCATACAAGGTTACTGGACTATTACAAAGAAATCATGTTTTATCTTTTAAAACAAGCTTTAAAATAACTACCCAGCCTTCATAATTTTTCCCATGTAAAAACAACAAATTGGCTTCTGATAGCCTTATAATTGGCCATTAATGTTGTCACCAGACCACCAAGAAAAATCTACAACATGGGCAATGTCACACAAGTCTTTATGGATACCGGGGAAGACCCCTGCTCCTTAATGTAGGTTGGGCTGTACTTTACTCCCGTCAATAGCCTTGTAATGACCAATAACAGGAGCATACAGGGCCAGTGGACCTAGGAAGAGTCTTCTCATCAGCCTGTCTATCAAGAGGGGGCCCTGAGGGAGTGGGTTAGTAAAACTACCAGAGCACAGGGAGAGACAGCGTTTTTGAAAGATGAAGAGGAATGGTACAGGACAGTGACTCTAATAGGACCACTGAACAACAATAAAATCACAATCATTAAGATATAAATGTGAACTGTCCTTTTTAATACTTAATATCACTGGTGCATTTAAGACAATGGTTAATACCACTTAATATCCAAATCCCAAAGACTCTGTAGTTCTTCATTTTTAGAGGTTATTGTTGGATACACCCTTCCCAAGAAAATGATAAAGTGCATAAAGATTCTTTTCAAGTCTTCAGCGTAACAGTCAAATGAAGAGGTAGAGGGCATATAGCAGCAAATTTGAAGAAGAGGCAAAGTTGTTGTGGCCAACAAGCAATACAGCAAAAGAAGCTTGTAAAGAATGAAGTTGATCCTTTATACGTCTGGTAACAACTACCTACCATGTTTAAAGTTTAAATAAGCTCAGCGTGAGAAGTGCAACTGTTCAAACCTTCGAGCCAGTTTGACAAATGACTTGAAGAAAGTGTTTGAGGCGATCAATCATGTTTCCTGACTTTTGAGGTGTTTGAAAGACACTTAACTCACCATCAATGTATTTCACCAACCCGCCAATGCTAAACAAACAGTGCTTGTACTAAAGTTGGGCTCTCACTACCATGCAGAATCTCCAAGCTTTCTAATCTCCTTGTCAAGATAGCAGCATGATTAGAAATATCTTCGATAAACACAAACAGAGTGGAGGCTTGAGTTGCTTCTTGTGTTCTTACGTATAGTGGGTAAATTTGGGTGAGCAAATTTATAATATGCTTGATCTAAGTGGTAAGACAAGAAGGGGTGAAATGCTACTCGCTGAAGCTGAGCTACTGATGCAGAGAAAAATTAACTGTGTCAAACTGAAATCTGGTAGTGGCTCCTGCCCTCATTACAAACCTTATATACACCGATCAGCCAAAACATTAAAACCACTGACAGGTGAAGTGAATAACATTGATTATCTCATTACAATGGCCCCTATAGAGGGGTGGGATATATTAGGCAGCTAGTGAACAGTCAGTTCTTTAAGTTGATGTGTTGGAAGCAGGAAAAATGGGCAAGCATAAGGATTTGAGCAACTCTGACAAGGGCCAAATTGTGATGGCTAGACAACTGGGTCAGAGCATCTCCAAAATCATAGGTCTTGTGGGGTGTTCCTATTATGCAGTGGTCAGTACCTACCAAAAGTGGTCCAAGGAAGGACAATCAGTGAACCGGCGATGGGGTCATGGGCGCCCAAGGCTCATTGATGCGCATGGGGAGGGAAGGATAGCCCATCTGGTCTGATCCCACAGAAGGGCCACTTTTTTTTTTTCTTTCTAAGATACTTTGTCATTTTACATACATACAGTGAAATTCATTCTATGCATTTAACCCATCCTCTATATACACACTAGAAAGTGTGCCACAGTGCAGCACCCAGGGACCAACTCCAGTTCTTTGTCATCGCCTTGGTCAGGGGTACAGACAGGAGTATTAACTTTAACATGCATGTCTTTTGATGGTGGGAGGAAACCCATGCACACACGGGGAGAACACGCAAACTCCACACAGAAAGCACCTGAGATGGCCTGGGGATTGAACTCAGGACCTTCTTGCTGTGAGGCAATGGTGCGAACCACTGTGCCACCTAGCTCAAGTTGCTGAAAACATTAATGCTGGCTATGATAGACAAAGGTCAGAACACAGTGCATCGCAACTTGCTGTGAATGGGTCTGCGTAGCTGCAGACCAGTCAATTGGTCATGATGACCTGTCCCTGCTAAAAGCACCTACAATGGGCATGTGAGCATTAGAACTGTACCATGGAGCAATGGTAGAAGGTGGCCTGGTTTGACGAATCACATTTTCTTTTACATCAAGTGGACGGCCGGGTGCGTATGTGTCATTTACCTGGGGAAGAGATGGTACCAGAATGTATTATAGCAGGGATAGGCAACATGGTCCAGAAAGGTCCGGTGTGGGTGCAAGTCTTTGTTCCAACCAAGCAGTTACACACCTAATTCTATAGATCAACCAATAGTCTTGTTCCAACCAAGCAGTTACACACCTGATTCTATTAGTCAAGATCTTTGCTAAGGACCTTGATTTGTAGACTCAGGTGTGTAACTCCTTGGTTGGAACAAAGACCTGCACCCACACCGGACCTTTCTGGACCATGTTGCCTATCCCTGCACTATAGGAAGAAGGCAAGCTGGCGGAGGCGGTGTGATGCTTTGGGCAATGTTCTGCTGGGAAACCTTGGGTTCTGACACTCATGTGGATGTTACTTTGACACATAGCACCTACCTAAACATTGTTACAGACCAGGCACAGCCCCTCATGGCAATGGTATTCCCTGAGGGCAGTGGCCTCAGGTGGTTTTAATGTTTTGGCTGATTGGTGTAAGTTTTGCTCTTTTAGTTAAGGAGGGGGCAGCAGCTAAGGAGGGTGGGAGAAATTAAGAGAAAAAGTGAAAAGAGAAAGGTGGAATGTGAGGGATTGATGGTGAGACAAAAACAGAAAAAAAATCTCAATGATGAAACAGTCTATGCTGTTAAGTGATTGGACCAGGCCTCTACCAATGGGAGGACCAGCTCCATGGCAACAGGCTCTGTCACCAAGAGAAAAGCAGCCCTATCCCTCAACACCCCCATCTTTTCTCGCTCTCTATCTCACTCTCTGGCTTTCTCTCACACACAAACACACTTTTCCCCCAATTATAAAACTCTGTGTTTAACAGAGTACAGTCACACCTGGCACCCACAAAAACACTCAAACACTGAGACTCACATACAAATACTAATAACACACTTCAGTCTTAACTACACAGCAAACTCTCACACATATGTGCACCAATAGATACTTATGTGCACAAACACAAGAAAAAGCATGTGCACTCAGGCACATCCATACATACACTTCACAAGGTTTGCAAAGCATCATTTACACATGAATTACTCCAATGTGCAGATTGTTGACGATTTCCTCACATAGTGTTTGCTCTGTATTCTGTCCTACTTCATCCTGTTGGGAGCTGTGACTAACAATCTGGTGGACTTGAGCTCTGAACTAAACAGATTGAGCTTTCTTGACAGAAGACCAAACCTGCAGAATAGAGACGTGAGCTTTGGCAGATAGGGAGATGCCTTTCCGTTAGTGACATATGGACAATGTGAATGCAACATAAATTGTTAGGTATCACTCCTATCAAGGAGACACACTCACCAGACTTGCTCGTATTAGAGTTCAGCTCAAGAGTAAGAGTTCAGTGGCGGCATGCTGAAAAGTTCTAAATTTACTGGTCAATCTTTGGTCCATCTCTCAGCTGAGGTGGTTTGGGCATCTGAGGAGGATGACCCTCTAGTACGTCCCTCTAGAGGTGTAGCAGCCAAAAATTACTGGAATGAGATCCCTGGGCAGACTAAAATGTGCAGAGATTATTTATCCAAGTTGCCCTGGGGAACCACTGCAGGGATGGGTAACATGATCCAGAAAGGGCTGGTGTGGGTGCAGGTCTTTGTTTCAACCAAGCAGTTACACACCTGAATCTACAAATCAAGGTCTTCAGCAAAGACTGCTGGTTGACTAATAGAATCAGGTGTGTAACTGCTTGGTTGGAACAAAGATATGTACCCACACCGGCCCTTTCTGGATCATGGTGCCCATCCCTGCTGGGACTGGAGGAAGTTGCCATGGCAAAGGATATCTGGGCCGCTCTGCTGATTTTTTTTGTCTTCGGAAAGATTTACTTGACCTATGGATCTTGTTTATTAGTGGTGGGTGGTATATGCAAAAAAAAAAAAGTATCAACAGTATGTAACAGTATATCATGGTATTATTTTTTTGTAGAGCAATTTAAATCAATATTCAATGCCTCTTTATAGCCTGAGTTTACAGAATCAAACTAGTGAAAAGGCTGTATCTGGGTACAGAAGGATGGACATCAGCAATTTCCAAGCAATTTACACCTGAAAGAGCTAATATTGGCTAGTTGCATGCTGTAAATAACTTGCTATTAGTACAACAGAGATTAGTAAGTGGCAGCATCATAGGAAATTGTCTTGGAAAAAGCCGGTGGCATATTTGGTCATTTCTCAGTAGCACTGATAGTCAGCAGTCACACTCACTCAATGTGTGCTAGGGTTGAATTTTTTGGGAATTTCTTTTTGGGCCGATTTAAAATCCTATATTTCAGTGATTTGAATTTCTGTATCCTTGGGCCCAAAAGGAGTCAGGCTTGTCACTGTCACAAGTCACAGTGGAACATGCAGCTTGGGCTTCATTAAGAATAGCCTATGTCGGACATTAGGAGACATTTTTACTCCTCTTTAGACCAAGCTCGTGTCTAAAATGGATTTAGAAAAATTACAGTAGCCTCCATGCTTAGTACGCACCCAAAGGCGCAGCATGCTAATGGCAACTAAAAGAAAGTAGTTGCTCCTGATTAGACAATAAACTGCCCAAGTCGCATTCCTTAGGACACTGCGAAATACTGTATCGCAGTAGAGTACAGGGTACATGTTTGGATAAAACACAGGGGAACCAATAGAAGAGTGCACTCAGTAGAGTGCATATGCTCGCCAAGCGTATTTTCCCCTTCTTTGGTGCTCGAAATTGTCGAAAAACCACCCCTTTTTTCACCTATACGCAGAAGGGAAAATACAGAGGCACTGCACGCATAGCTCCCCTTCTCTGGTGCTCAGACTTAGGCGAAAAAACAGCTGGAGAGTTAGCACTCAACTGCAGTATAAAACAGGTTTATCAATGGTTCTAAATGAGAGAGACAGAGAGAGAGAGAGAGAGAGAGAGAGAGAGAGAGAGAGAGAGAGAGAGAGAGAGAGAGAGAGAGAGCAAGAGAAAGGTTCTTGAGCATACAGTCATTCACCTTATTCACCTCAGTGCCATGTTTGGTTGACTGACGTCATGAGAGGGATTAGACACAGTAGTGCCATAAACTCAAATCTTAAAAATCTGCTATAAAGTACTAGTTCAAGAGTAGTATTGAACAAAATTACATAGAGATCAGGCTATCATAATTCAAAAGCCCTTATTAAAAGACTTCAAATGTGTTTAACCGTCACAGTTTTCATGTTATAAAATTAATGAAGGTGAATGGCTGCTTTGCTGATTGACTTTCATTCTATTCTAAAGCAATAAAATTATGGTAAGAAAACATACCTCAGCGATGGGAAATGTTTAATTGCAGTTACTGAGATTATTTCTAGCTGTAACTGTGATTAATCCTACTCTTGAAATTGTATTTTTATAGAAAAGTTTTAACACTGGATGTCTATGGCACTCCTGCGTCTACTCCCCCTCATTATGTCAGTTAACCAAACATGGCAGTGAGGTGAATAAGGAGAATAACTGTGCACAAAAAAATATTAGACTGATAGGTCCAGGAGTGTGTGAGATTAGCCCCCCCCCACACACACACACACACAAAATCCCCTCCACGGTATAGCAAAATGCAACACAACAGAAACCCACATGGAGCAGGGATGTAAATGCTTCAAAAGCAAAGATTCTGTGAATCTAACTGCGCCAGAACTAAAAACTGACAATTACTTTTGTCATTCATGATTCTTCTGGTGTGAAAGCAGAGTTAAACAGCCATATTCTGTTTAACTGGCATAATAACAAAAAACTTTAAGCATTTGGATGTCCTTTTTAACCCTTTTACATATCCTGATGTATAAAGGTTTTTTGTTTTGTTTTTTGCCTCATTTATCTGTAGCATTTATTTCAAACCCTTGTAAGATTCCCCCCTTAGTGCAGTTCTGAGGGTAGTCTTGGTCTGTTACCCACTGATCTCTGGAGCGGCACTTTTGCAGTGAACCCCATGTTTTTGTTTAATATCACTTGTTATTTAGCCTACATTTGCTCTTGTTTCAGAGTTCAGTTGAGTTATTTATTTTAAAGTTTAGAGGTTTGTTTTGAATTTGTCAAGGGTAAGCTGATGTCACTTATTTGAGTTGGTATTAGTTATTTTAGTTTTACATGTGAAACATTTTCATTTGAAAAGAGCACTGTTTTACTACAACTATTGGTGTCTGTTTAATTTTGATAAAAGCCAAAAAATTAAATAGATGGATAGATAACTGTTTTTTTTTAGTTTTTTTTTTTTTAGGTCATTATAATCGGAATTTCATATCAGTCAGGCCTTAGTTTGAATATAGATTTTGGTTCTCCCCTTTCACACTTATGTTGTTTAGTCCGGACTTTCAGACTTTCCAGAAAAGTCCGAACCAGATTGCCAGGTGTGAAACCTCTTGGACCAGGGTACAGGGATCAAAGACTCGGTCTTTGGTCCAAGCTCAGGAGGTAGTCTCGGTTCAGACCAAGGTTCATGAAGGTCTAATGTGAAATCAAAGGTTCGGACTTTTGGATCAATCATAGGAAGTGATAAAACAAACACAAACAGTAACACCTAGCAACAGCGAGCGCGCCTGGCAACAACGAGCGCACCTGGCAACAACGAGCACACCTGGCGGCAACAACGAGCCAAAAGTTCAAGTCAAGGTCCGCTGGTATGAAAGCAAAAGTCCTGAACCTAATGACTATAAAATAACAGATGTGAAAGCACCAGAACCAGACTCTGGTTCAGACCTTGGTTTGGACTTTCAAGTGTGAAAGGGACCTTATTAGAAATACCACTGTGTGAAACAAAACTGAATCCATAATTTGGAACATAGCATACAAACTTCGGGTCTAAAAAACTGCCCCAAGACAATAGTTGATTCACAAAGATTCACCAATATCCAAGTCATTAATTATTTTGTAGTTTTTTTTTAATAGCTTTGGGTTAGCACCTGGGAACAAAGGTATGACACTTGGCGTTATAGCTCACATCAGGGGTTCTCAAACTTTTTGGGGCCAGAGATCCCTTAAAGGGGAGACAATTTTCCCAGGACCCCCTCATAATCGTAACAGTGATTAAGTATATGCTTACTACCATCTGTACTATTAAATACCTCTGGAACTATTTGTATTCTAAAACTTTTCAACCTTAATATGTCAGACCTTTTTCATAATGATAAACACATTTCAATTTGAATCATGTTAATACCACTTACTCCCACTTAATGGGCACAATATGCTTGTTATATTGGCGCAAATGGTCCCCATCTGTAGTTATGCACTTTTTGATGATATAGCACAATTTTATAATTTACAGCAAATTATTTTGTGAACCCCTTGGCTATGGGTCGCAGACCCCACTTTGAGAACCACTGGCCTACATCTTCAAACTGAAAGCCAAATGTAGAAGAAGTGGCCAGCCTGAAGAAGCAAAGTTGTTGAAGCTAACAAGCAGATATGGCAGAACAAGCCCTTATATAAGACCTTAATGACAGATACTACAAAATCAATGACTAGAACTCAGGTTCAGCCTAGATTTTTTTTTTGTTTGACAGTGGGGAAGGTGCAAAAGCACTGGTAATTCCGTTTCATTTTCAATCAGATCTCTGGGATTTAGAGTGGTAAAAAAACCCACTGCATTTACCAGCATTACCATGGAGATCAGTAGGTTTAATGAAAACATTACCTTCAGGATACTAACTTCAAGCATTTGCGAGTGTCTGTCTATGGTGGGCCCGTGTGACTTGCTATGTGGAATCATGCTAATGTGTGTGACTCCATATGTGCCGATGAATGTGAACCCTGTACGCCACGGTTGATGCATTAATGAGGAAAGCCCAGGCGAATAGAGTGGAGCACGAGTCAGCAGCTCCATCACTGGGGCTTTCCTGGAATGCTCCAGCCAGGCAGGCAGGCAGAAACCCCTGCCCCCAGGGAACAACCACCGATGACTGCAGGGGCATAAATCAAGCCTGAGCCACCACATAATAACTTAACCCTGCTACTGTCCCACTCGTTCTGCTGTACTCATTCTATGGTCATCTCTGGTTGTGGCTTTCTGTCCAACTACCGCCCACCTCGCTGACTCGCTCTCTCTCTCTTGCCATCTGTGCCCGTCTGTCTGTCTCTGGCTGTCTTTCCATCTTTCTCTTAGGCTGTCTCAAGCAGTCTCTCTGTCTCTTCCTCTGCCATTACAAGCCATTTCTCTCTTGGGAAGTCTCATACCACGCGTTTCTCTATTGGAGATGTCTCTACTGTAGCTTTCTATCATTTTCTTGCCATCTTCAGTTGTCCCTCTTGCCATCTTCAGTTTTTTTCTTTTTTCTTTTTCTAATTCAAGACAGTCTTTGGCTGTCTGTCTCTCAGTGGCTGTCTCCAAGTGTGTCTCTGGCTTGTTGTCTCTTGCCAAAAATTACCATTTCTCTTCTTGCTAGTTGATCAATAGGTATGGGTAAGAGTAGTCAACTTGTTGACCAACAGGCAACTAGTCTGACACTAGACTTTTGTGTCAACTTTTTTTCTTTGATATACAATTTTTTAGGGGGGGGGACACCCCCCCCCTAATATTCAAGATGGATCTGACTTAATTTTCTTAAAGCAATTAAATAGATGGAAAGGCTCTAAAATCATCAAATCAGAAATACCCAAAATATTTCCACTTTTAAGGAAAGTCCAACTGGTGGCAGACTGTCTGCAATTTGTGCCGTCTCTAAAGTCAAGTCAATTTTATTTGTATAGCCCAATATCACAAATTACAAATTTGCCTCAAGGGGCTTTACAGCAACACAACATCCTGTCCTTAGACCCTCGCATCGGATACGGAATAACTCCCTAAAAAAAAAAAACTTTAACAGGGAGAACAAATAGGAAGAAACCTTAGGGTAACAACGACAGTTTACTACTACTTTTGGCTGCTCCAGTTAGGGGTCGCCACAGCGGATCATCCGTTTCCATTTCTCCCCGTCTTCTGCATCTTCCTCTGCCACACCAGCCACCTGAATGTCCTCCCTCACCACATCCATAAACCTCCTCTTTGGCCTTCCTCTTTTCCTCTTCCGTGGCAGCTCCATATTCACCATCCTTCTACCTGTATACCCAGCATCTCTCCTCCACACATGTCCAAGCCAAAAAAAATGGTTTCTCTTTAATTGAAAGTGTGCCGGTGAAAACAATTATAGTTGAATGTAGATAGCTGAGAACATGTAAAATCAAACTTAGCACACAATCCTGCTCAGTTAACCTTGCTGGAGTGCTGTTCTTTAACATTCCACTCAGTCCTGCCACTAGTGGCCAGGGTAAAATTGCAACAATAACAACGTAGGAGGTCAACACAAAAACAAAACAAAATAATGTCCACTGACATTAACAGCCATTTTATTTTGTGGTGTACCATTCTGACTTTGATTTTAGGCATAGGCACCGATTTTATTTTATTTTATTCCCCTATGTTTCTTCATCAGCTCTCGCGAGATAATGTGTCTGCGTGTATGTTACTGCACGTAGAGAAATTCAAACTGACTGACTTTATTCAAAATTGTTCACAAAGAATGCAAGAAAACAAGCACTGTTTGGTCACATTTTGATGTAAACTTTGCGACACAGAGTTAATGTACACCCACAGCCCTGTCACAATGTCATGTAATTAAAACATCAGACAGTAACTGTGACAGATGACAGCGGTGTGTTGTCAGCTCTAGTGCATTATCTTGTTTCTACTGAAGGAAAGACTGCAACTTTTTTTTCCCTTCTTGCTTGTAAAAAGAAATATTTAACATAGGACTTTGTGTTCTACATTACTGGGAACTACCAGTCACTATTTATACACATTTGCTCTGACCTCTGCGAGTATCATGAGCATAGTTCATGCATTGTTTTCCCTCTCTTCTCTTCTAATATCTTTCATCTCTGCCAAAACTTCCTCTCTCTGTGACAACCTCAACCTCCAAGACTCTTTCCTACTTGCACTCCTGAGCACACCACTTGCATGACGGTGACAAAACAACCTCTCATATGAAATGCAAAACTGACCCAAGAACTAAAAGCATATACGTAAATAGAAGTGCTAAAATCAAAACATATAAGGCACCATTTCTTTATCGTTTTCTACCTGGTCTGTATGTGTTTTTCACCTTTTGGGCATCTTAAACCCTAGGCTATGTACAATCGCATTCATATGTGATATGTTTCACACTTTAATATAAATTTGGAAAACAATATCTGCTCCATCACTGAAGAGTAAATTATTATAACTAAGTTATTAGTGAATGTAAGTGCTGCCTTAATAAAGCAAAGCAAGGGGAAATAGGCATGGGTGTATACCAAAATTTGTATAATAGGTTAAGAAATACAGCCAGCAGAACTGCAAGACAGTCACCATGCATTTTCCATAATCTCCCCAACTCCTACTCACAGCTTATTTAACCAACATCCTACATGCCTCTTGGCCTTAAAAATTTAGGCAGCAAGTAAAATATAGTGAACAATAAATGAACTTGCGCGTGTGCCAGCAGCATGTGCAATGCTAAATATTTAGCATTTTTAGGACTTGTTAAAATTATTAGCCACTGTAAGGTGCTGCGTGGGAGCTGTCAACTCTTCAGTAATGTGAACAGCAATTCAATTCAGGCTTAGTCAATACATGTGATTGACACACATGCTGTGAGTGTAGTCAAGGGTGATTGAATTAACCACTGGAAGCAAAAAAAAAATAAAAAAGGAATCATGACTACAGCACTTGAGAGACAGAAGATAGCCTCTACACCCATTCAGAAAGCTGGATTCAAACTTTTGAGGGCTTCTACACAAAACAAAACTTCCAAAGCTCATGTCACATTTGGCAGGAATTTCCAAGCCTTTTAAAATAAAAGGAAATCAAAGTTCATGTTTTCTTTCATGCAAATATCCAAATCACCAAAGTGCACTGTATTATCAACCTTGCAAACAGTTTCTGAATAGAGCAGTAGGGGTGGGAAGGTTGGAGTTGGGCTGTACACTGATGGCTGATGGCACCTGTCTGATTGACTTCTCTGATTTTATGACGTGTGTGTGTGTGTGTGTGTGTGTGTGTGTGTGTGTGTGTGTGTGTGTGTTTCAGCAGGCAAGTGGTAAAGCCTGAGAATGGCAATGTAATTTATTTACATAGCATATTTCATTACAAGTAAGCTCAACGTGCTTTACATTTAAAGAAAACAATGTGAAATATAGGCATAAATGTAGGTAACAAACAATATAAATATAAGAACACAAACATGAGTAAAATGCAGAAACTGAATCAATGAAGCACACCCCCATCGTACATTAAACATACCATACAACAATTGAAAAACCCCAAAAACTAACAGAATGAAATAAAAATGGGGGTTTCCATTTAAACAATAATTCCATAACAACTCCATAACAGTCTACACCAGGGGTCTCAAACTACCAGCCCATGGGCCACATCTGGCCCCCGAGGCAGTTTTGTGTGGCCCGCACTATGTTTTGGATTTATTAAGAGATCTGGACCATTTTGCGTACTAATTTCGTGTTTTTTGTTTTGTTTTTTTTTCAAACGTTTCTGTGTTTCGAGTTTGAAGTACTCAGTTATTAGCTGTGAGGCCAGTTGCAGATGACGTAGCCTAATGTCAGTTTTGCAGCACTCTCTCAGTCATGGATGCACACACACACACACACACACACACACACACACACACACACACACACACACACACACACACACACACTAGCCAGTCAACGCAAGTACATAAACCCAGTAAGCCCACTGCAAAATATCTCACATGAGCTTGCTAATGTAAACTGTTTTCACTGCTTGCAGATGTTTTGTAAAAATTTCACTTTCAAAAGCCAAAAGAAAAGTTGACCAGGAGCACCAACAGTTCCAAGAGAACTGGACATGCGACTACTTCACTGAATTCAATGTGTCTGCGATCTGTCTAATTTGCAAGGATAAAGTCGCGGTCTGAAGGATTTCAATGTGAAGTGACATTACACTACTAAACATGCAGAGTATGATCGGTTCAAATGTGAGGAGAGGGGCAGAAAGGCAGCACACTTTCAAAAAAGTCTGTCCTGTCAGCAGAACTTTTTTCACAAAGCCAAAAAACACTGATGCAGCTGTCGAAGCTAGCTATGTGGTAAGCGAGGCAATAGCGACGGCTGGCAAGCCATTTATACAGAGGAACAGTTTCTGAGAGACTACATGCAGCAGGATGTGAATATCATTTGCCCGGAGAGGCATCTTTTTTTTGGAAATGTCAGTCTCAGCCCATATATACTGCTCAAAAAAATAAAGGGAACACCTAAAAACACAATATAGACCTCGATGAAGGAAATATTTCAGCTGAAAATCTTTATTTATTAGACAGAGGAATGTGTTTAGAGCAAAATAACCTAAGAATGATCAATGGAAATCAAAATCATTAGCCCATTAAGGTCTGGATTCAGAATCATACTCAAAATCAAAGTGGAAAATGAGAACATAGGCTGATCCAACTTCTGTGGAAATTCTTCAAGACGATTCAAAATGAGGCTCAGTAGTGTGTGTGGCCTCCACGTGCCTGTATGCACTCCCTACAACGTCTGGGCATGCTCCTGATGAGACGACGGATGGTCTCCTGAGGGATCTCCTCCCAGACCTGGATCAGGGCATCGGTCAACTCCTGGACAGTCTGTGGTGCGACATTGCGTTGGCGGATGGTACGAGACATGATGTCCCAGAGCTGCTCGATTGGATTCAGGTCTGGGGAACGTGCAGGCCAGTCCATAGCATCAATGCCCTCGACATACAGGAACTGCTGACACACTCTGGCCACATGAGGACGAGCATTGTCATGCATGAGCAGGAACCCAGGGCCCACTGCACCAGCATATGGTCTGACAATGGGTCTGAGGATCTCATCCCGGTACCTAATGGCAGTCATGGTACCTCTGGCTAGCATGTAGAGGTCTGTGCGGCCCTCCAAGGATATGCCTCCCCAGACCATCACTGACCCACCGCCAAACCGGTCATGCTGGAGGATGTTGCAGGCAGCAGAACGTTCTCCACAGCGTTTCCAGACTCTCTCACGTCTGTCACATGTGTTCAGTGTGAACCTGCTCTCATCTGTGAAGAGCACAGGGCGCCAATGGCGAATCTGCCAACCAAGATGTTCTCTGGCAAAGGTCAATCGGGCTGCACGGTGTTGGGCTGTGAGCACAGGCCCCAATTGTGGACGTCGGGCCCTCATACCATCCTCATGCATTCTGTTTCTCACTGTTTGAGCAGAAACCTGCACATTAGTGGCCTGTTGAAGGTCGTTTTGTAGGGCTCCGGCAGTGCTCCTCCTGTTCCTCCTTGCACAAAGGACCAGATAGCGGTCCTGCCGCGGGGTTGTTGTTCTCCTGCGGCCCCCTCCACGTCTCCTGGTGTACTGGCCTGTCTCCTGGTACCTCCTCCATGCTCTGGACACTGTGCTGGGAGACACATCAAATCTTCTTGCCACAGCACGCATTGATGTGCCATCCTGGATGAGCTGCACTACCTGAGCAACTTCTGTAGGTTGCAGATACCGCCTCATGCCACCTCTAGTGGTGAGGGCACTAGCAAAATGAAAAACTAACCAAAGATCGGCCAGAAAAGATGAGGACAGGCAAATGGTCTGTGGCCACCACCTGCAAATCCATTCCTTTTATAGGGGTTGTCTTGCAAATTGTCTAATTTCCACCAGGTGGAAATTAGACAATTTACCAACAGGTGAAATTGAGTCACAAATCAGTGTTGCTTCCTAACTGGACAGGTTGATATCTCAAAAGTGTGATTGACTTGGAGCTACATTGCATTGCTTATGTGTTCCCTTTATTTTTTTGAGCAGTGTACAATGGCAGAACGGATCAGCGAGTTGTCAGGCGACATTTACGGACAGTTTTGCACTAAAGTAACAATTTCGCAATAAAGTTGAATCAGTTCATCTGGGCACAATATTTATTTAGAAAAAGTTTCATCATTCATCTATGTGACCGCTTCAGTCTCAACTGACTGCAGGTATCCCCACCCTTATAAACAATACAGCTACATGAAGAGGTCACTTATGCCCCTTTTCGACTACATGGTACCGGTTCAACTCGACTCGACTTTTTTGTTTTCCATTACTGAAAAGTACCGGAATTTTGATAACTGTTACCGCTTTTCTGATACCACTTTTGTCGAGGTTCCAAAAAAACTGGAGCAGGTACCAAAATCAACGCAGACCAGCTACACTGAGGGGATACTGTTACGGTAATGGAAAATGACAATCTGCAAGTCGAGTCCAGCCGAGCCGGTAGTGGGAGAGGGGGCATTTGATGAATGGTGAACCATTTCTCTCAATAAACATTGTGCCCAGATGAACTGATCTGAATATCACATCCTATAACCCCTACTCACCTCGGCCCCTTACAGATGGAACAGCCCCATCTTTTAGCACTAACCTAGCCAAAAATCCGGCATGAACAAAAACACGTTCCATACGGTTGTTATCGGTCCAAAAGAGAAACTGGATCCAATGTTGTCTGGTGCGTTCTTCTTTAGGAAAGACGAACAAATTGAAAACCAGCAAAATCGGTAAAATTAAGGGGACATAAAAGGTTGGGGTTGTACTGATGAGGATCAGTGGTAAATAGAAATTTTAACCAGTTATTCTTCGTTTTGTCTTCCTTTAAAAGTCCATAAAAAGGGAATTTGCCTTCACACCAAAGAAAATGGCGTCTTCACCGCATTGTGACACACACTAACCAACTCCTTCCGGTGTTGCATCAAAATCTCTGACTCGTCTGCTCTACTAAACTTTTGTTCGAGGACGGGCTAAACTAAATGCTAGGTGAGCATTATGAAAATGTGTTATGTAGTGATGTAGATACGCAACAGAAGAAAATGCTTGACTACAAACCAAGCTTTTTCAGGCAGTGTTTTCTGTTGGAGAGAATAACTCCCTTTGGCGTGGACTTTGTAACTGCAGACGTTTTTTACATGCACCTCCCAGCTATATATCACACTAAAGGAAAGGGGAAAAACCCAAAACGCATGGTATGACTTCTTGTGCTTAAATAGTACTGATACAATAACACCACAATACTGCATTGATGGCGTGCTGACCGCAAGACTGCGTTCAACCACTACAACAACGTAGCTATTTCACCAGTTGGTTCAGACTAAACTATTTCACCAGTTGGTTCAGAACAAAGTGGATTATAGGCAAGAACGTACCATAAAATATCCATCTCCAAAAGTCAGCTTTTAAGCAGAACTCCCTCATCATCGACTATTTCATGAATCCTGTCATTTAAATCATTATAACCGCTCAAAGACAGCCCCTAATTTCTTGCATAAATACTCTGACATTGCATGAGCTCCAAGCACAATGACTAGACTTCCATCCATCCCTTATCCAAGCCGCTTATCCCAAATGGGGTTATGGGGATGCTGGAGCCTATCCCAGCAGTCATTGGGCGGCAGGCAGGGAGACACCCTGGACAGGTTGCCAGTCCATCGCAGGGCTGACAGTCGCACACACATTTGCACCTAGGGACAATTTAGTATGGCCGATTCACCTGAGCTACATGTCTTTGGACTGTGGGGGGAAACCGGAGCACCCGGAGGAAACCCACACAGACACGGGGAGATCATGCACACTCCACACACAGGATGACATGGGATGACCCCCAAGGTTGGACAACCCTGGGGTTTGAACCCAGGACCTTCTTGCCGAGTCAACCGCGCTAACCACTGTGCCACCCTGACGGAGACTTGAAGCACTGGAATTTTCCTTTGCTATAGGACATTGTTAGTCTAATTCGTACTCAATGCCTTCTGAGTCACTTTCTGTTATCTTGTCTGCCGACATTGATTTTGGCTTATGCACTTTACCCCTTCTGTACTGAAGAGCGACACTTGTGGATTTTCTTAGCTTTGAGTCTGTGACAGCACACATCACAAGTGCAGCAGCCATGGCAGCCTCCTAATACCTAATAGCAGTAGAACAGCAATATAAAAATGCTCATAAATGATCAAACATGTCTGAATCATTTCTTAAAAAATAGGAAGAAAATGTAACATAAATGTAATATAAATGTGTTTACATTAAATTTTCTAACTGAACACTGTCACAGATTACAAATTAAAGTGTACTCATAATAAATCATCAGCCTTGATAGGATTACTTATTGAAAAGAATCCTCTCTTTCTAATAACCAAGTACATGATATAAACCATCATGTCAAGATCATCTGAAGGAATCATGTACCATTCTTAAGAATATTTCTGACACTAAGGTTCAAAAAATGTAATAGTCTAGAGCCTAGAGACTAGGCCAGAGCTTCTCAAAGTCCGGACCTCGGTCTGCATTCAGATCGAACGGCAAGTCAATCCGGACCACAACCCATTATGAAGTGCAACATTTTTTATTTGTGTGTTGTTGCTGCCGAGGCCAAACATTAACATTAGACCAGAGAATTTGCTTTTGGGGTGGTGTGAAGCTTTTATTGCACTAACGTAACAAGTGTAGTTTTCAACTTGAGTAACGCTATCTTCACTTCACCTGGTTCACTGTCTCTCCTCTGCTCTGCTGTGTGTGTGTGTGTGTGTGTGTGTGTGTGTGTGTGTGTGTGTGTGTGTGTGTGTGTGTGTGTGTGTGTGTGTGTGTGTGTAGGGGCTGAGTCCCACCTTCATTGAAACACAAGAGAGCAGAGAATATAGAAACTAGTGTGACCATAAATGACAGTAACGAGTAGGCTACCGGTACGCACATTGTTTTTTAGGGCTACAGCCAATCAGAGGCAGAGTAGGGCAGGACATAACATTATAAAAGTAATAACTTAACAAAAGTTATAAATGAGTTGATTAAAGATTTTATTATCGCCAATCATTCTGGACCTCTGACCTTGAATAAAAATAAGATAAACCTTTGCGTAATAAATTTGAGAACGCCTGGATGCGGCTATAACCCCAAAACAAAAAAAAAAGCCTACAAGAGTACAAATGGTAACCCTTGTCTATCAGATAGGCTAAGCATACAGTGAGTAAGCGCACAGTGAGTGTTCCCAATGTCCTCAATGACTTACACACATTTCTCTTCAAAACTCTGACAAACATCTAGCAGGCTGGGCTGCCATGCCAAATCAGTGATGGCTGTAGTGTAAGGGATTCTTAAGAGCTGTGAATGCTGCCAGCCAGCAAGCCTGGAAGTTAGGCATCCAGCCAGTCAACCCCCTGAAAGCCTCTGTTGGGCCAGCTGTCTTTGCAGTGGTCTCTGTGACACAGTGGCTTGTCCACTCTAACAGATTCAGCAGGCAGGCAACAAGCCAGCTAGCCAGTCATTCAGTCACCCAGACAGCTAACAGACACAGAGCTTGACCATGAAACAGGCAGTCTCTTGGACCAAAAGACATGAATGGCTTGTTGCCTGCCTGTGGACCATTTTAAAGAGGACAAGCCACTAAAAGACACACCTACAAATAGGGCAGACAGACAGGCTTGGTCTCTTTTTCTGTTACCCAGCCACCCCTGTTCCACTTCTCATCATCTCTCCCACCCCCTGCTCCCTTCTATTCCACTTCCCAGACACCAAGCCTGCCAAATATAGCCCCCCCCCACCCAATACCCCAAGCCACAAACCCACAGGGTCAGAGTCTGCCAACCAAATACACCCCAGAGAGGATCTCTATCACTCTCCAATTCACATGCTCAACAGAAGAGATCCTATCCACACATCAACAGAGACAGCAAAAACGGCAGGAACTCTACCAACAACACCACTTGGGGCAAGTCAGACACCAGCATATACAAACCCCCCTCCATCTCTCATGTATTACCATTACATTGAGGCATTATGTTATTATGATGCTCCAACGATGACAACACTGCTTAAAATAGGAAAAAATGGCACTGATGACAGTGCTGCTCTTGGCTGGGGTATGCATGGACCACGGGCATGAAATAACAGATGTATTGCAGAGAACACCTGACACATGGAATGTAGACAAAGTGGGCCTTGGCTCTATTTTCATTAAAAAATAGAAGAACCCAATCTATCAGTAAGTCAGCCTAAACAAGAAATTACTTTAGAAATTGAAGAAATTAAATTAAGTCAATGAACACAATTTACATCTTAAATATGTTTAATACCAAATCACAAGCCAAATACCAAATATTTTTATGGAAAGACATGGAAGTCCTACTATATTCCAAGTCCTTTTGATTAGTTTTGATAATTCCATCTTCACCTGTTAAAATGCCTTTCCAAATACAGCCAATGAATCTTTAATCAAAACCAGAATTGCACTTCAGTGAAATATGTTCAAAACAGTTATATCCCAAAACAGCTGACAAGCAAGACCGGCTCCATGGGGAGTTTAAATTTTCCAGAAACATTGATGTAATTTCCACATAAGAGTGACATTGAGGCGAGTTGTGAATGCAGAACAGGACACCTCCCAAGTTAAACGGGCTGTCATTTCTGTCATGTGGACATAGTCTGAGTTTAGAAAATCCAACACCCAAAAGGAAAAGAATATAAAGTCGGACACATCATGGTTATCGTTTGTGGTGGGAACTTTTTTTTGGGGTTTGGATGGTGAAAGAAGGATCATGAATAATTAATGAATGCGAATGATGTTATTTTTTCCAACCTGTATTCCAACAACTTATACATTGTTCAACACAATGACAAACTAATCTCAACATAACCCTTACCATAAACATAAGCATCTAACATTAATCCTAAACTCACTTTGACTTAGTTGGTTCATAAATGCTTGATGATTGGAAGTTTTTGAGTGTGAATTACTCCTAGGAAATACTGTTACCACTTAAAGATGAAGCAGTAAACCATTTCCAAATTGATTTTCTAAAAAACTGCTATTGTAATATATAGACTGTTATCATGTTATAAAATCACGTACCATGATAACAGATTTTTGACCATATCGTCCACCACTAGTTTTAATGTTGACAGTAGCACAAAATCACATACCGTAAGAACAGATTTTTTGTAAGATTATTTTTTCTGTATTTTGTGCTTTATCTTAAAAGTGACAGTAGAGACAGGCAGCAAAGGTAGGGGAGAGAGAGAGGGGATGACATGCAGCAAAGGGCCCAGGCCGGATTTAAACCCAGGCTGCTACGGTAAGGACTCAGCCTTATGTGGTATGCACTCTACCAGGTGAGCCACCGGGGCACCCCTGTAATAACAGATTTGACCATATTGTCCACCGCTTCTTTTAATATTGACCATAGGACGAACATAAACTCCACATATCTGCAAATGTCCTTGTCTTACAATGGAAAACTTTTTTTTCTGTTACTTTATTCATCGGATCTATTGGACTCTGCTCATTGGGCAGTTTTGAGAGAGAGAGAGAGAGAGAGAGAGAGAGAGAGAGAGAGAGAGAGAGAGATTTTTTTTTTTATTTTTAAAAAGTGACTTTTATTTTAGAAAAATACAATCATATTCAAACCACAAGCCAATAAATAAAATTCCGTAGAAAATAAAAGGTAAATCACATCAATTCTCCAGAAAAAACAAGTTGGTCATCTTTTACTGAGCACAACACTTCCCTGTAAGCCCAGATAGCACTGAATTGCTGGGTATCTTTCATTTCTTTGTAATAATTGAAATCAAGAATCATCCTGGCTTTTACCATTCTAGTAAACAGAGAGAGAGAGAGAGAGAGAGAGAGAGAGAGAGAGAGAAAAGCTGGGACAACCAGACAACCAATGTTCCCATCCTGAGCAACCAAGCCCTGGCAACGTAAAGCCAGGCAGACAACCATAAAATGTTGCCTTTACTCTTACCTAGAGTTGTGCTCAATCAGCTCAAACAAAACACTTGTAAAGAATTGAAACACTATTTGTTGTAAACTTAAGTGGGAGAACCTTAATTGGCTCTTTTTTAGTGGGATGTCATTAATTTAGGCTTTCCAAATCACACAATAAATCAAGATAAGAAATCAGGAGTTAGCAAACCTAATACAGGATGTGGCCTTAAAGAGAGGCTAACATGCCCTTTCTGAACACATTTTTTTAACATTGGGAGTTTGAATCATAACCGAAAATAGGCGTGGTTTTATGAATTCAAAGCTATTGGCTACTGTCTTCCTGGATCCATGTGAAACTTCACCGCGCTACCGCTCCCGCTCAAACTGCTCATGTCCGCCGATATGGTAACTGACCGATAAACATCGATTAACATCACAATTCGGTGAGTATTTTGACTTCATAACTCAAAATCTGTTACAAACAACAATAACACACAGGTACGTGGATATAAAGTTATTATTTTAGGGTTTTAAAAATGAGCGGTAGCGCGGTGACATTTGACATGGATCCAGTTATCCACAGCCCTCATACGTAGTACGGACACACCCTATATGCAAATTGACTGGTGTCTACATATCCACCGGCACAACTTGTCATTGGACACCATCTACAGTCAATCACAGATCTCTCTCGAGTGGCAGCAGTTGGCCACTGAATTTCTCTGTGGTCACATTCCAACTCGGAACATAGCCTATCAATAGGAATTTTCAGATTTTGATGTCAGTATCACTTTAAATTCCCCCTTCTCCCTTTCATGTTACAAACATTTTAGCAATGTTGCACCATAGCTCAAAAAAGACAATTTAGTCAAAAGAAGATACAATCATTCATCTGTGCAGGGATTAGCATTAACAATTATTTTGCCCTACCCAGAATTGGGAGATAGCTAACCTAACCGTTAATGTGTTTGAGTAGAGGTCAGGCTACATTTCTAGTTGATTTTTAAACTCATATTCTCTTTTCACCATGAGGGGAGAGCAATTAAGTATCAGTAAAATCAAGCATATATTAAGGTTGGGCGAGCATTTCTATTTTATATCGTCCAATCGTGGCTACTTGAGATCGCCGATAGGTGATCCGATCACCAGGGGACAGCATTTTTTAAGTTAGTTAAAATCGCCTTAGTATCGACGAAGAAAAAACCAATTGTCATGCATCCCTTCAATCGTCAATATATGAGCCAATCACCAATAGGAGCACCAAATTTGACATAGTTTAAGATGACAGGTCAAGATGAATACACTGCTGTGTTATGAATTTGAAAGTCAGTTCGCAAATTATTAGCAGACAATCCTCAGTAAAAGGACATAGAACACCCAAATTATTTTCAGTCCAATAATAAAAACAAATGCAAAATTTACAAGCACACACATAATTGATAAATTATTGTTTCGAGTTTCTAAATAACAGTGTTCTTATGTGTTTACACTTGCCACACCCTACTAAGAGCAAGATAAAAATACAGCCGCAAGCAGCAATTGGCGAGATCCATGGACTCAGTGCAATGCACTTTAATAAGCTTAGGGAAAATTGCTGAACACGTATGTTAAATTTTAGGTTGATATCGCCATGCGCTGAGTTATTTCAAATTTTGGAAAATTAGATATTTTGATAAAAATGGATTGGCCTTGAAAAATCGAAACCATATGAAATATCAAAAATCTGAAAAATATAACTTTTTTCCATTTGGTCCAGAGATGCTCTATATCAAATTTGGTGACAATTGCTCAACATTTGTAGGAGTAGCGAAAAAACAGATTTAGACAAAATTCCAAATAGTGGAAAATCTACGATCTATCAAAAGGCAGTCTTCAACTTAATATGACCTGCAGAAGAATTTGAAAACATGCCACATGCATAAATTGCCACAAAGTTGGCAAGTTTGAATTGGACACCTTGGAACTTGAACCAACGACCACTGTTTGCCCAGAGAAGGTGATTTACTGACTGTACCACTCTGGCTACATGGTGTTCCACACATCTTCTTACAAGTTGGGCCAATGACATCACAGTTGCTGGACTGGGGCATTTTTGTCTGTTCAAGCTTAAAAATTTCACGACAACTAAAGTGTCAAGTGATAAAATTCTGGGAAAAAAAAGCACATCATTCTGCTGGATTTGGGTGCATAGTCAAATAATTTGGAGAAGTTTGATCAAACATTAGGTGAAATAGAAAATGTTGTGTATATATAATACCAATTACAGTAAAACACTAAATGTCACTGCAGACTCATCGTTTGACATATTTAACCATAATTTGAAATATTTGATATAGAGCATCTGCACAGTCTCCGTGTTAATTTTGGTAGCATTAGAATTTAGACTGGAGAAATAGATGTTAATTGATTTTAAATATTTTGGAAAAATGTAGAGTTGATGGACTTCTGAACTGACCATAGGTTACAGTGAGGCAAACGTTTGCCACACATCAGTGGATAGGCTAAAAAAAAAATAATTTTTTTTAAAAATCAGCTGTAGGACGTACGGGTGATTTTTTTTTTCTTTTGAAGTTTGGAATGTGAAATGTCTAGAAATTTGGATTAGTTGTAACAAGTCACGTCCACTTAAATTAATCATAACCAAATTTGAAGCATCGACTGAGTCATGACCCAAGATTGTGCAAACCAAATTTAGCATGAATCCATGCAGCCGTTTATAAGATATAAACTTTGCACATTTGTGGCACCCCTTAGAGGTTAAACACAATGCACTTTAATATGGAAGCTTAATGAAAACTCCTGAACATGTGTTTCAAATTTCAGGCTGATATCTCAATGTGTTCACGAGTTATTGCAATTTTTTTTAAATGACCTATTTTGATAAAATGTGATTGGCTTGTATAATGAAACCGTAGGGAATATAAGAAATTTCAGAAAGTTAAAATTTTCCAGCTTAATCCAGAGACGCTCTGCACCAAATTTGTGGACGATTCCTCAAAATTTGTAGGAGTTGCGAAAAAACAGATTTGGACAAAATTCAAAATGGCGAAATTTTTCTAGGCTCAAATGGGCATGGCTTTTATCTTTCATCTGGACCCACGCAATCCAGGAAAAAAGATAATTTTGTTCCTGAGCATTACGATTCAAAAGTTATAGATCAAAACGTAAAGTTTGTTGTTACAGAGCCACAGTCTGGCCAATTTTTTTTTTTTTTTGTCTTGAGTAGTGGGTGAGATTTCCAACCTACCTGTTTGGGAACTGTAGCTGTTACAGTTTCTGAGACCTAGATACTTTCAGGGCAGAAGAAAAAAAATAATAATCCTAACAGACACAACAGAGTTCCAGCAGCTTCACGCTTGGATCCCAAAAAAAAATCTAGACAGCCAAAGAGTGCACCTGAATATACAGATGTGGAAAGTGGATTGACCAGAGGACAACCGAATGTATTATTTGTATTTGAGAATTTGATAGATAAATAGATAGCGGGAAAGATGGAGAGAGAGAAAAAGCAACATAGAGATAGTGTGTTAGGATACAGACATAGCTGCAGCTTGAGTCTCAGCTCAGATAAGGAGGTAGTGTTAATTATGAGTTGCACACAGCACAAGAGGCGCCAGATCACGGAGCTGACCTGACAGTGGTGGCAGGTCAGCTTCTCACTGCGCTCAGCCATCTGCTCACCTGCAATAACAACCAACAGCTCCCAAAACCTCCACTCACCCAAGTATAACAGCTTGTTTATCCACATCTTCTCCCATTTTTCTCTTCTCTGTACCTCAGTCCCTCCATCCCTTGTTGCTGCCACCCCACTCCAAAAGAAATACTCCCTAAAGCCTCCCTCCCTAGACTACAGTATCGCAGCTAATCATCCTCAACTCCTTTCCTCATTGTTCCCTCACTTTTTCCTCTACCTCCTCAGAGAAAACACTGAAGAGGGAGTGTCTTGATGCATGCTCAACAATCCAGGTAAGGAAATCCCAGAAGCTGAATCAGTTCATCTGGACAAAGTTTAGTGGGAGAAACGTTTCCTAACTCATCTAAGTGACTTCATCGGTCTCAGCTGACTTCGGGTCTCCCCGACCTTACAGGACACTTACATAATGACCAAAACTGGCACAGCTGCGTCACATATGAAACCAATCGCTGGTTTCGGTCATTATGCCACTGTATTGTTTATATGAGTGAGGATACCTGTAGTCAGTTTAGACTGAAAAGGTCACTTAGATGAGTGATGAAACATTTCTCTCTCAAACGTTGAAATGATTCAACTTTCTGTGGTCAGAATGTTTAGTTTCCTCCTTTGAGTGCGAGTGGTACCAGAGCATGGCAGGCACAAGCAGGATGAGTGCCTGAGAGGAACGTGCTCACAGCCTCCGAAAACCCTTCAAATTACATCAGTTTGGTCACTTTACTTTTTTAGATTAGGCGGTTAAATGGTTACATAATTGTAGTCAAACAGAATCAATATTAAACAAAATACCCATCCCTAGCTGTCCCAATTAGACATTTTGTCCCGCTAGCATATCACCCAAGTGCCCATTAACAGACTTAAATGGAAGGATTTCTAGTGATGGGCAAAACTGAGAAAATTGTTAACATTTAAACAATGCAAACCAATATTTTATTGCTTAAACGACAAGGTGGGAGAGAGGGGGTTAAAAAAAACTATTATAGAGTGCAAATCCAGGAGAAGCACCAGAAGGTGTTAATGCCTAACTGGATAACTTCAGAACAAACAAGGGAATTGAGAACATAAACAGGACTAATAAGGTATTGGCTTTTTAGTACCTTTAAAAATTAAACTAAACAAAAATTGAATAAATATTAGGCCACGTTTTATTCGAGTAAAAAAAAAAGATTTAAGTAGGATCATTCCCAGTAATTTAACCTAGAAAGCAAAATATTAAACAAAAATAAAGGATACAAAGGATGCTGGCTTTCCTTTAATGTAAGGTTAAAACAAGATTATCCACTCGAGTCTACAACGTGACTACTGTCACCTGTCCCAGTTACTGTGGGATGTTTTAATTTGACAATTTAGCATTGCTGCAGCACTGTGGCTGTATGTTATCTCCATGTCTCAAAGTTTACATTTCACTTTACCGTGGGACATCTGATCATAATGATCAAACACCACCTGTTTTCTTGTGTTTATTGCTGATCATTATGAAAGTCAGTGTATGTTTCTCTACACGTAGTTGTGCAGAGCGGACACCCAAGAGCTGATCAAGAAGCAGGGTAAAAAATTAATAAAACTGGCGCCTATGCCTAAAATCAGTCAGAATAGGACACCACAAAATGAAATGGTTATAAATGATTTTATTAACGTCAATATATTCTTCTTTCTTTTTTTTTTTTTTGAGTTGTGTTTAAACATTTTGGTACTTTTCTAAATATTTTAGCTCTTTCGTCAATGTTTAACAATTTAAAAGTCACATCCCTAATAATTTCTGAGTGCTGATCTCTATTGCCCAGCAATATGAGTACCAAATCAAAACAGACACAGCAAGAAAATTCAGGGGGATGGTTAGCTGACACCAGCACAGCTGCAATTTCTGAATATCTTCAGAAGATACACATTTGTGTGATCTCTGAGGACTGTGAGTTCAGCCCAAGTCATTTGAATGGAGTGGTCATCAAGGGCCTTCAAACTACGACAAAAATACTCAGCTCACCTGCCTACTGGTTGTGAAATCTTGAGATGTGTGTGTGTGTGTGTGTCGGGGGGGGGGTTATTTAGTTTGTCTCAATCACTACCACTCTGAACCCCTGGTTGATATTTACAAGTCAAATCATGCTGCAGGAAAATCCAACATATAACACATTAAGACATTCAGTCCACCTGCAAGGCTAATGTTAGCTAGCAACCAACTTTTAACCTATGTCTCAGTGTCCGTCTAATTCTACTTCTATTTGTGCAATAGTCCTCCTCCACCGCCTCCTCCTCCTCTTCTTCTACAGGTTCAAAAACAAAACGATCGAAATGCCTGTGAACCCAAATAGAGACTCAAGAGATCTATACAGGACCTCGAAACACACACAGTTAAACACACACCAAAACAACTTGATAGTGGAAACCCAGGCGGTAAAAGATCAAACAGGAGAAAGCAATGGAGGGAGGATAAGGGAGGGATGGGGGGTAGTTCAGGTAGGTTGGGCTTACATCTACAATTCAGAGCTTTGCTACCTTTCCACGACAATTTATCCCTCCACATTTACCTTTAGGTTAAGAGGAGAGTTGGAGGAGAGAAGAACTCTGCTTCAGCAGTTGTGTGTGTGTGTGTGGGGGGGGACGAAAGAAAAGTGTGAACCTGCTGACTTTAAAGGCAATTACAGCTGCAGCCACTCCGGGGGTTGATATTGATTTTTTTCCCTCTCCCCATCTCTCACCTCCTCTCTAGCTCCCTCTCTTTACTGCTCCATCTTTTTCCCACGGACTGCTAATTAGCATGCAGGAGCACCCACTACCTGGACAGCAGAATTTTCAAGAAACAAACAAACAACACAGATAAACAACCAACACAGACGGCTACATGAGCGGAGGGGCGTGCACACACAAGTCCTAGAAGTGAGAGGGCAGACTTCATTATATGAGCTGGCTCTAAGCTCTTGGCTTTAACCACTTTAGCCATCCCAGTCTTCTCACCCTGGAGAATGGGGATCAAATGTGTAGGCGTGGAGACATTAGGGAGAAAACAGCATTATCTTGGACAACTCAACACTATATTGGTTGCTTCTATCCAATTTGAGGTGTGCTGTGCCCGCTTGTCTAACTTTTGGGTTTTCAATTGACAACAGGGCTTAAATTGTGGCATTATTGCCCCTTTTATGGGTCAACATGTAGCTAGTATTAGGGTGAATTAGAACTAGGATGCAACTAGGATTGGGCATCGAGAACCGGAACGGTTCCAAAATTCCGATTATGAAGAAATCATTAAGAAAGTCAAATTTCGATTCTGCCTATCGATTCCTAAATAAATTTCACTCGCGCTAAAGTTAATTTCAGTTTCCGTGGTGGCGGCATGCAGCTTCCATAGTTTCTGTGCCATCATGGACCAGAGCAAGTAGCAGTCGAAAGTGTGGCTTCATTTTGCCTTGAAAAATGAAAAGTTGGCACAGTGCAACACCTGTGGTAAAATTATTTCGTGGAAGGGAGGATGCACAACGAATATGGCCAAACACCTTCACCCACATGGTGTAAAAATTAACAAGTGTACTGTGTTTGACACGTTGCGCTGGTCTCCATGTCCAGCCTCTGTCTTCTTCAGCCAGCCCTGAGCAAACAGCAAGCACCATCTCGTCGCAATTGGGTAGGTGAAAATTAATATCATTTGTCTTATTCACAACAGCGAGACAGCAAACAACTTATACATGAGCGAATTGATATAAACTGTATGCAAATACTGAAATGTGTTTTTTCTGTGCTGAACGCTCGCATATACAGCCAGAGAAGGCAGATATGCTCATTTTTCTAAACAAGAACTGTTTCTAATTTCAAGAGTTTAATACCTGGTAGTCTGGACCAGGGTGTGACTGTCTTTATTTCTTCATATTCATGTAATGAAGACAGTTGTTGTAAATTTAAATATAAGAATGAGACAGTCACATGAATGATCCGTTCTTAAAACAGAATGGCTTGTATGAAGTTTTTTTTTTTTAAATCAAATTTTCTTCTGTGAAAGAAGCATGTGACCCGTTTTGACCCTGCCTCTCAAAGAACCGGAATCAAAAAGCAGAATCGGAATCGTTAAAATCCAAACGATGCCCAACCCTAAATGCAACACAAAGAGAAGACACTGATGCACCGTGATTTGCTGTAATGCTGAACACACACACACACACACACACACACACACACACGAATATAGCTTGCAAACCTTCATTATTGAAAACTGCCCTGTCTTTCAGGGGACAAATTTCTACAGAGAGTGAAATGGATGAATTAAAAAAATATTCTGTGCTTCTGCAAATAATAATGGAGACTCTGTATGAGGTTTGCCATAACCATCAAGCAAGAGAAAGAAGCAATACACAGGTTTTCTAAACCTGAAGCAGCATTAAGGCCATGAGGATGGCTTGCTATTTATAGCGTCAGATTTTTTATTCAAGAGGGTTCTACTGCTGTGCTTTCTCTCACGCTCACAGTGCCTCTCTCCCTTTCTCCATCTCACCTCTCCTTTCCCTGCTCTTGTACTGTGTTCTGCTACAAATAAAAAGGAAGAAAAATAAAAACAAAAAACCTTTTTCATACGCCAGTGGGAGTGTGAATAATTATAGGTTATCTTTAGCGATAAGGAGGTCTCGTTTCCCATGCATTCAATTCTTTATTAGTCAGAAATCATAACAACATCTTGAAATCGAGTGTTTGTGTGGATAATCTCTTGGGGTCTGCGCCAAAAAGCCCTCCCACATATAAGTCTACATAAACCTTCAGGGTGTCCTATCTCTACCTTCATTTCTCTTCTCCAAAGTATGCTAGGGTTTCAGAGTGTCATCCATTTCTCGGTGGCACCCCTCCCTCCTGCAACCCTTCCCTCCTCCCTCCTCCTACACAGGGACACAGTAGCAGGGAATTCCTTATTACCGTAGCACTGGCTTGACTAAACAGTGTGTGTGTGTGTGTGTGTGTGTGTGTGTGTGTGTACTTGAGTAGGTGTGTCTACAACCCACACAGTAGGCACACACTGACATTACGGTAGACACGCATCGACAATGAGATGCCCAAATACCAAACACTACTAGTCCCACTACCAACGCAATAGCGAAATCCTCCTGTAACTTCTGAAGGCCACCCACTTAAAAAAAAAAAAAAAGCTCCCCCGGCAGATATAGGGGACTCTACAGTATCAGAAGTTAAACCAGGCAGTCTTTCAGGTTTTCACATAGGGGCCTAATTAAATAAATTGATACAGTACTTTGCGGCTATAATAGGCTTCCGATAAAGGAGGATGAAGTAAAGAGGAGCCAAATGCTTTGACAGCCAAATCTTACCTCGGTAACATTACAAAGGAGCAAAAATGAAAGCATCCAAGATAAGAGGCAATTATAGTGGCGGCAATGTCTGAGTTGAACCAAATCTCAGAACTGAGAAACACACAAGCGTTGGCCACATCTTCCTCTATTTACCTACATGTTATTAACACTCAGTGACATAAGCAGACACAAGAGCAAACACATAGCAGAGGCTTACTGTATTCAGAGTTCTACTCTGTGGGTTTTCAGCCGAGGTGTTCTACAGATAAAAGCACTTCATAGAAGATGCAGTAGCAGAAGCATCGACAGAAGTGACAGCAGAAGCTCTGGACTGAAACGAGGTTGACATTAGTTTTGTCTCGAATACTGGAACCAGATGAGTTCTGTTCCCCGCGGCAACTAAGTCAGATGGGTTTACAGGGTGGGAGGCTATCTCGCCATCCTTGGTTCCATCTCTCCGTCTGGCTTCTTTCCTCTTCTCCTCCTTCCTTCTGGTCTTGTCCCGTCTGTAAACGCTAGCACCTCTGTTTTGGTATTTATTTATTTATTATTTCTTTAAATGACCGAAATCTCTCTTTTAACTCTCCCCTATCCTTTTTCTGAATGAAGTGTACCACTACAGGCACACAAAAAGCCTTGCTCGTTCGCTCGCTCGCTGACTGGCTTGCTCCCTCCCTCCTCTCTTCTTACCCTATCATACACATATTGCTCACCGCTCCCTTCTCCTTCAACCCTCCCTTTTCTGTTGGTTCGCTCTCACTTCTTATTTGCTCTGTTTTTCTCTTCCACTCTCTGTAACAATGTAATTACACTGACAGCCAGCCCAGGGGTAGTCGTGAAGCCCAGCTGTTTAAAGACCTACTTATATCATCCAGTAGGTCAGTGCCTTTCAACATCAAAGACTTAAATGATGGAAAAGAGATATCGACTAGATCCCTTTTTACATAGTGCACATTTCAATTTTTAGTACTTATCAGCACATAAAACACAAAAGCCTGCACTTACAGATGCTGCAGACACAATTTGAGCACCTGCTAACCTCATTGTTTGACTTTCAAGGACCCCCAGAAACAGCCATCGGCTCAAACAAGACTAGGTCAAAACTTAGTATATGGCTGGATCATGTATGGTCAATGTTTGAAATTGTGGCCAATTTGATACAGGGATAGTCAGTGGTAGTGTCTATAATGTGAATACCTGGATATTAAGTGTTTATCTGCAATCTTCTGCAGTGGTACCTGTAATATTTGCTGTTAAAGTGTACTGAAGTAGCATATCACAAGACATGATTAAGCTACACTACCGTTCAAAAGTTTGGGATCACATTGAAATGTCCATATTTTTGAAGGAAAAGCACTGTACTGTTCAATGAAGATAACTTTAAACTAGTCTTAACTTTAAAGAAATACACTCTATACATTGCTAATGTGGTAAATGACTATTCTAGCTGCAAATGTCTGGTTTTTGGTGCAATATCTACATAGGTGTATAGAGGCCCATTTCAAGCAACTATCACTCCAGTGTTCTAATGGTACAATGTGTTTGCTCATTGGCTCAGAAGGCTAATTGATGATTAGAAAACCCTTGTGCAATCATGTTCACACATCCGAAATCAGTTTAGCTCGTTACAGAAGCTACAAAACTGACCTTCCTTTGAGCAGATTGAGTTTCTGGAGCATCACATTTGTGGGGTCAATTAAACGCTCAAAATGGCCAGAAAAAGAGAACTTTCATCTGAAACTCGACAGTCTATTCTTGTTCTTAGAAATGAAGGCTATTCCATGCGAGAAATTGCTAAGAAATTGAAGATTTCCTACACCGGTGTGTACTACTCCCTTCAGAGGACAGCACAAACAGGCTCTAACCAGAGTAGAAAAAGAAGTGGGAGGCCGCGTTGCACAACTGAGCAAGAAGATAAGTACATTAGAGTCTCTAGTTTGAGAAACAGACGCCTCACAGGTCCCCAACTGGCATCTTCATTAAATAGTACCCGCAAAACACCAGTGTCAACATCTACAGTGAAGAGGCGGCTGCGGGATTCTGGGCTTCAGGGCAGAGTGGCAAAGAAAAAGCCATATCTGAGACTGACCAATAAAAGAAAAAGATTAAGATGGGCAAAAGAACACAGACATTGGACAGAGGAAGACTGGAAAAAAGTGTTGTGGACGGATGAATCCAAGTTTGAGGTGTTTGGATCACAAAGAAGAACGTTTGTGAGACGCAGAACAAATGAAAAGATGCTGGAAGAATGCCTGACGCCATCTGTTAAGCATGGTGGAGGTAATGTGATGGTCTGGGGTTGCTTTGGTGCTGGTAAGGTGGGAGATTTGTACAGGGTAAAAGGGATTCTGAATAAGGAAGGCTATCACTCCATTTTGCAACGCCATGCCATACCCAGTGGACAGCGCTTGATTGGAGCCAATTTCATCCTACAACAGGACAATGACCCTAAACACACCTCCAAATTGTGCAAGAACTGTTTAGAGCAGAAGCAGGCAGCTGGTATTCTATCGGTAATGGAGTGGCCAGCGCAGTCACCAGATCTGAACCCCATTGAGCTGTTGTGGGAGCAGCTTGACCGTATGGTACGCAAGAAGTGCCCATCCAACCAATCCAACTTGTGGGAGCTGCTTCTGGAAGCGTGGGGTGCAATTTCTCCAGATTACCTCAACAAATTAACAGCTAGAATGCCAAAGGTCTGCAATGCTGTAATTGCTGCAAATGGAGGATTCTTTGACGAAAGCAAAGTTTGATGTAAAAAAAATCTTATTTCAAATACAAATCATTATTTCTAACCTTGTCAATGTCTTGACTCTATTTTCTATTCATTTCACAACATATGGTGGTGAATAAGTGTGACTTTTCATGGAAAACACAAAATTGTTTGGGTGATCCCAAACTTTTGAACGGTAGTGTATGTTCAAGTTTTAAAAAAAAGTTATAAATGCAGTTGCAAGAATAACACTTTCCACCCACATCTTGGAATATTTGATTTGAAAGAGAACTTAATTGCAAGTCTAACTATTCTAATTATCTGTTAACTCCCTCTCCTCTTTCCTCTGTTTCCATCTGTGGATGTCTCTCATTTTTCTAAGACTCACTCTGTATTGACAGGCAAATTCACAAGAATGGATTGTGGCCGCTGATAGCACCATGAATTGTGCATCATTTGCAACTGCTATCTGCCCAATCTCAAGGTCTGATTCACCAAAGATATTGTGTGAATGATATTACAGAGCAAACACGCCCATAAAGTTTTTCAATTTGCCCTTGTTTTGCATCCGATTGTAATTATCCATGTGGCAAAGTATAAACGGCGGCTTTGCACCAAGAACACAGTATGCAGCCTCAATGTCATCCTTGATGTTATTAAGTATAGCAAGAATTGTTAGACCTGGTAGCCTGTATCTGTGAAGCCTGTATCAGTCTCAGTTAAATCAAAAAGTGATATTCTCCTTTGAAATAGCCGCTCACCAGCACACCTAGCATGATGATGCCTTTGCCTGGCTGAAATCACTGCTGCCATGATCACTGGAAAGACTGAGCATGAGTTACCGCCAACTGTCAGAAGACACCAATGATTTTCGCTCTAACTGCGTGTGGCTATTAGCACTGGTGTTCGCGAATTGGACTTTTTTTTATTATTTTTTTGCAATGAAGCTCATTTGCATAGAAAGAAACAAATTTTGCACCAAATGTATGCATATTACCTAATTTAAATACATGCAAATAGCACCAGAGAATTGAGGCGCTATTTCCTTGGCATCGCAGTTAGGGGTGCATTTCACCTTCTGCTGATGCTTTGAGAATTACATGGTTTCTTTTTGTCTTATTTGTGCAGGTTTAGCGGCTGCAAAAGCCGCGCAATCGTTTTGTGAATTCACCAGTAAGCGTTGTATCAGAGTGATTGTTATTTGAGGTGCTTTAACCATGCGTTCTCCCTCATGCCTCTTGGCACTCGGCCGACCAATCGTGTAACTTCAGGGACGTTGTTGGTCGGTACAATCATGTCAGACTGATCACTCAGTCAGTCACTCTAACAGGGCCAGTCAGTCAGTCAGTCAGGGACATTTGCATTTGTAGGGCTGGCCCGCAAGTTGGTCCAGCCAAAAATATAGACAAGCCTCAACTGTTGTCTTCTAGAGGAGAGACAGAAACCCTGTTGGCACGATCAAAAAATAATTAATAAAATGGGAGGAACTGAAAGGGAGGAAAGAGAGGGGGAAAATAACAAAAACATCTCATTAGAGTAGGGAAAGAGATTAATCCCTCAAGACCTCATATTTGCATCTTATTTTCTGAGGAAACCCCCCACCACAACCAATGCTGGAGAGAGGCACTCAGTGAGAGGCCATCAAAAGTTAAGCATCAAAGAAAACTTTCAGAGGTAGGTTTACAGTTGATGGCAGGGGACATCTTGCGGGTTGTCTGTCCCATTGGTGATGTGTTCTTAAGTTGACCTAAATAGATGACCACACATGATGGGTATGAAATGGGTACTGTCATAAAAATCTAAATATTGCTGACACACACACACACACACACACACACACACACACACACACACACACACACACACACACACACACACACATATATATATATATATATCAACACAGATACAGGAAAAACGTGTGTGCAGCTGATGAGTGTGCGACACACAAAACAGGCCTGTACTGCTATATATATATATATATATATATATATATATATATATATATATATATATATATATATATAAAGTACATTACAAGTATAACGTAAGGCCATCTTCTTACAGAAAACTTTGGTAAGCCAGGTACTCAACACAAGGCAGGAACAGGCAAGCAGGCTCGAATCATTTAATCACTGGCCTTAGCAACAGTGGACTGTTGATTCAGTGATTCGCCTCCTCAGATGAGATCGCTGCTATGGATAAGCCTTTCCTAAAGGGCACTTCTTTCTTTTCAGCTGGACACACAATTGTTTAAGATAGGTTCCTAATTCCAAATAGTGCTGGTACACAACTCTCAGAAAGAGCAGAAAACACAACACACTGAAAAGGTTGAAAAACCATTATTTACAGAAGGAAAGAAGACGTCCTTCTACCCTAAACTGGACATGTGTCAACTTTGGAGAAGGTGGGTCTTGCCAATATTGATTAATCTGGCTGCATATTGGTTAGCAACTGTCAATACAACAAGATATCTCGTGCCCATTCCAGCCAACAGCAGAGATAAACTTAAGTAGTTTATTGGGTGCTAAGTAACTAGCCAGTTAGCGGTACAGTGGTTGTGAAAAGTAGCCATCAGCAGTGCTTACACTTCCACAAGACAGTTAATCAGCATGTTCCCTCATGTTGTCAAAGCTTACTGTAGGTTTTGATAGTATACGCATTCCCTCATGTTGTCAAAGCAGAAATTTTGTTTTGGTCCACACTTTGTCATCTGGAGGAATACTGGGACTTTTCTGGTCTGACAACAGACCTCTCAGCCAGTGGTCATTTATTTATTTTGTCTCAATCAGTACCATTCAGCCATCCCTGCTGATATGTACTTGTAATTATGCTTAAGGCAATGTTAAGTATTACAAATTGCACCTTTAACCAATCATCCTTGATAGATGGGTCAGAAATAGTGATTGCAAGCCATTCTCCCTATGCTAAAGCCCAAAAGGGTCAATGTCATGTGCATGAAGGACAACACATTGAGGCAAAAAGAATGGACTATCTTGATGGATTCATAAAGTTTGAAACTTATCTTAGGTGATGTGACATATCCACAAATACGGTTGGGTATCAAAAACTGGTTCTGACTTGGAGCTGGTTCCAAAATTCAAAGAACCAGGCATTTGTTAAGAAACACGAGTTTGGAAACCACCGATAGAATCCTGAAACCGTAGTTTCAGTTATGTTCCAAAACAAATGAAATTCATAATCATTTAAAAGTCTATAAAAAGTTTTAGTCAACAGCCAGGACCTGCTGCCCGAACACCTTCATCACTGGGTCAACACAGAATTTAGACTGTTAACAACAAGGCTGTCCAAAGCAAACACACAAACATGAAGCAAAACTTCACTAAAAAAAGATAGCAACACAGCAAATCACAATCATTACAGTCAAATAATTTCATGAAAAAGAGGAAGCACCTTCTTTATGTTAAGACCATTACAACTCAATGATTTCAACCCGAAAGACTACAATGTTTTTTTTTCTCCCCCTGTCCCAGTCATCATAGTAATACAGACTCAGCCAGCACTAGTACAATTAGTGCCTCACACTCGGGTAAAACAACTCACAAACATCTGACATCCAACGTTTACGTGGAAAATTAGGGAATAATATATAGTTAATGGAGCAATGTGAACCCTCCTGAATTTCAATCTGAAAGACCTCCTGGTAGGGAAAGTCCACTCACCATTGCAATGAGGGGGCAGATGAGCATGGAGAGTGAATGAATGTCACCCAAGTGGTGACAAGATTCGTTGGGAAAGGGTCACATTCCCTCTCAACTGTTCAGTCTCCTTAATTTAGACAGAGTTAGGGTTTGCGCAAATTGAAGGATTGATATCATGTTATTTACAGGATATTTATCTATACTGCTGGGGGTTTTTTTTCAAACTGATGCACATTTTCAAATTGATGGTACATTTTGTTACAGGAAAACAAAAAAGCTCCCGCACAGTCTTCCGTCACTTGCAAATAAATTTATTCAACGATGTTTTGACCTCAATAGATCTTCATCAAGCAAACATTTTGAGTATTCTTACAAGGCAATGGAGAGAGCATCCTATGTGTATTTAGGTTGGTAAACTTCAATGGACCAATCAGGGAACAGGTTTTTTTGACATACACAGGAATTAAAACCAAAAAGGCTGAGAAAAATCCAGGCAAGGCATGTGGTCAAGGAACAGAATGACCCTGGATGTGCAGCTTTTCAAAGAGACAGTAATTAACACTTCCTCTAATAACCAAATATTCCTCTTGTCCAAGGGCCTGTCATTTGTACCTACGAGCGGCGTAAATGCCTTTGGCTTAAAAGTGGACTTGTAAAGGTGTTTTGGGCAGATCCAACTAAGACACTTCAAACTAAGTTGCTCCATTATCTAAGCACTTTGGCACACAAGGCATAATTTAGCGCAAGACAGTAGGCTAAACTAGAAACAATAGGGATATATTTAAAATACATTAATTACTGAATAAACAATAGCTTACCAGGTGAAATCTGATTGAGGTATTGCTTTCAATCTGGGGTTTTTGCTTTCAAGTCTCAAGTCCTAAAGCAGTCAAGTTGCAAGTAAGTCCAAGTCTCACAGCAGAAAAGTCCAAGTTATGTCGCAAGTCCCAATTTTTGCAACTCCAATTTAACTGGAATCCATGTCTCAAGTCTACAGCTCTGATGCCTACATTAAAATGGTGCTAAGATAATGTGGGGCACTTGCCATTACCCGATTTGTCGACGTAGGGCTACCAATCTATATTCAACATGGTCTCTCCATTGCTTTGAAAGACAACAAGATGTTTGCCGGATGAACGATAAGGTCAAAAACACAAAAATGTATTTGCACATGAAGGAAACAATGTGCAGGAGCCTTTTTGTTTTATTGAGATCAACCCATTGTCTTCCCCTAAGCACCTGTCTGTCTACTCAGGTGTGCAAAAAATCTCTACTGTTTGATATTCTAAGACAGCAAAATAAGAATTAGAATTCCGAAAAATGTTAGCTTGCAGTAATTTCTGTCTAAAATTGCAGGGAGATAAGTACTTCCTAAACTGCAAATAATAATGATAATTTTTTGAATCATTTTAGTGTCTTCCTTAAAAGGGAAATTTAACCAATGGTTTTGTGTATGTGTAAATCATTACTGATGAGTAATGTAGTCGATTGAAGCAATTAAAGCCTCACTGTGCACTATGCTGATGGAAAAATTGGTGTTCTGGTCATAATCTGTCCCACAGCACCTACACAACAGAATGCATTGTGCATAAGCCTCTGTATCGTTATCCATAAAATCCTTTGCGCTGGTGTCGTAGAACGTAATTTCCAGCGTCAGAAACATAGCATAGTCGAGAGAATGAGGATGTGTTTTCTGTGTTTAGAGTAGATTAGAGTATTAGAAACCCTGCTAGGCTGTAGTTTTTTCAGCTGCCTACTGACGTCACAACACGTCACTTGGAGTCCGGAAAAAAAACTCTGTTTCCCTGCCACTCCAGAGATAAAGAAACACTTGGGAACAACTGCAGGAGTTTTTCAATGTGCTATCCTTGTCGCAGATCAGAGATAAGTTTTAAATCTGAATTTCCGCTTTAATATATCAATAAAGCAAATTCAGGATTTGTCCCTCAATGACAGGGCATACATTACTTTGCCCTCAATTTCAGATTCGGTCCAACTTGTTCTTGTTTTTGTTTTGTTTTTTTAAACCATAGTAATCAAAAATGTGAGTTCTGTTTTAGGGAGTATTTTCAACTTTAAATTGTGCTAATTAAGCACTGAAATGCTAATCTACTAACCTAACTGAGTTACAGCACAAAACCCAACCCATGTCTCCATATTGTTAACGTGTTCTACAGTAAAGGTTCATCCCTGGTTAACCACATGATTGGGATAACAGGGAAAGCATGCACTTATGCAACCTAATGCCACCAACCAAGTCTAGCAGCTTCCAGCAGTATTCAAGCAGGCAGGCAAGCAAGCAAAGAGGAGGAAGGAGAGGGGGAGGAGAAAGGAAAGAAGCTGAGAGAGGATCAGTGGCCAAACATACCTGAGCTAACACTACCTAAACTGTTAACACAGTGTTTTAACAAGATGCTAAAACAGTGCATATAGTCTGAGTAAGAATATTATGATACACTGCAAAAAAAAAAAAAAACCTCTTTGCAGACTACAACTTGATTTGGTCAGAAGTGGGAGCAATGTAGATATTTAAGTTATAATAATAAACTTTATTTATATAGCACTTTTCTTAAGGTTACAAAGTGCTTCACAGAAAATAAGAGGGATATCCCTTGTAGCTCATTCTTTACATGATGCTTTTTTTTGCATCAAGCTGGTTATGAGCCTTTCCTTATTCAAGGTGTCTGCTAGTTTTATTTGTAACAAGATACTATTTAGAGCCTCAGTGACTTAGAAACCTACATCGGTTGGTAGATTTTTATATGAGTGGGATGAATGCTTCTGCTTCCTGTTCCTTTGAAGTGTCATGCCTAAGCCCTGTATGTTTTGCAGCAATGGCAGAGCAAGCAGTCACAAATCCATGTCCAATCTGAGACCAGACTTGGAGCTACGTAACGAGTCACCTCCCCTCTGCTCTGATCAATAATTTAAATCACACAATGGAGAACAGAGATAGAGAAGCAGAAAGGAGGCAGGGACTGTGGAAGAAAAGAGAAAAGAGACAGAAGTACACAAAGAGAGGAAAATAGTGCAGATGGTGATAAAGAAGGAGAGGGAGAGAGAAAGAGAAGGGGTTAGGAGAAACAGAGATGGAGAGGAAAGGGGAGAAACATATAAGTGGTAAAGAGGAGAGCGAGAGAAGGGCAGCAGCAGCAACAGCACCACGCTTGGTGTTCTGGCAGAGATCTATAAATAGCTCTTCAAATCTCTCCAGAAAAAGCCACTCTGCTGCTGCAAAGAGATTCAGACACAGAAGCAAATATATAGTTCATGTTCAGCTGAGTGATAGCTGCCCGTCTGAATGATTCGGGCCTGTACCTTACATTGTACAACAGTGTTCAGACATATCACGATATACAGAGACAATGCGATTATATTTAGAATCTTTACCTCTGTAAATATTTGATTGGAGAAAGTGAAAGCAGCAGAAGCTGGCAGGATATTGTCAGTACATAGAATCATGTGCTGTACAAGCACAAGCATACACTTTGGACTGACTACCATTTATAACTATGCATCTTGCAGAATCAATGAATAAGGCCAACTATGGAAATGAGCAGAGGAAAAAGAATTCTGAAGCAACCTAGCCAAACATTTTATCCGATGCTGCTAGATGGTTGCAAATAGTGTAGGACAGGTAAAAAATACCACTTTTAAAGGATTTTTTCTTCCCACAGTGCTACGGTTTAAAATAATTAACTGAAATGTTGATTTATAATATTAGACATAATTCAACTACTTGTAACCTTCTTCATGCCCATAAAATGAAACACTATAATGGGCCAGTCTCTTTGCCTCTGCAAAGCTAAACATAGAAGTCCAAGGTAAGCGAGGTGCCGAACGAGGCAGAAACAGGCAGGCAAGCATGCTGGGACCTCCATCTTTTTCCATCACTGGCCTTAGCAACAGCATACTGTTGATTCAGTGATTCACCTTCCGCAGATCCGTGCAAAGTATAAGCGTTTCCTAAATGAAACTTCCTTTTCTTCAATTAAAATTTAGATTTTTTTTTTAAGATGCTCACTTTTGTGTCATCTACTTGAAAGAACAAGTTAGCAGTATCCGTGTAAGGCACCCTGTGAGTATCTGATGTTACTGGTGCACTCCCTGTCTCAATTTCATTAACAATGGACAACAGAGGCAGGGCCCCTGTCAACATGAATGCAAAATTAAGTTTCCATGCACTTTTAAGGATGTGACATTTCACTGACAGATGCTTGAATCATGGCTCTAACATCCCGCCTCATAAGGCACACCGCTTCGAGCTTGTGTCAAAATGTAAGGCTTTAACAAAGACAGACAGAGAGCTGTCAAACTGCCGACTGTTTAATAATCCAATCCTGTAGAACACGTTTCCGCCTTTAAAATGAAATATGACTCACATACATTGGTGTTCCTTCAGCGATAGGTCAGAACTCAAAATGAATCAAAGTCTCAATTTTGGTGGGTCTGATAAAATAGAGAGCGCTTACATTTTGATAGGTCTAGGCCAATTTCCATGCAATCCAGGTATAAACAGAGCTCCAATGTGGCAACACTGAAGCCCTACATTTGTCGTTACAGATTACAAACTGTAATTTTAACAAAAAAACTTTGATATACCTCAGATAATATTGTTATTTTTTTCCTCTAACCAATCATGGGATCATAATCCGTATCTGCCCTTCTGACAACATCACCGCCTTATTCTCTATAGTTTGAGAACACTTAACACACAACTATCTGCACTATAAAGAAAAGAGTATCGCCATGCGCCTTTCGCAGAATGCAGCTGACAATGACGGGTTAACATTGATAACCGGCCACTCATTCAAGCAAAATGTCAGTCGCGCAACTAATCACGACATCCACCTGCTTTCAATGAAGTATCCAGATTGTTGCTAAAACAGTTTAGACGCTTCTTTAGTTTGCCCTTCTCATGTCAAAAAGGGGAAACATGTACTTGAAAGCTTGCATTACATATGACTTTTGATTCACCACAACAATTTTAAGAAATGTCAATCAGCGAGATTTGACTCACCGTTTATTTGGCTTTGTTCTGTGCGTCCTTTTTCCCCCTTATTCTTCAAGTTGTGTCTGTGGAGCACAGGTGTGGTATGGTAAGTGCCGAGTCTATGCAGCTGAGTGAAATTAGCAAACACCCATGCTAACAATAGTTAGCTGAAGGCACTAGCTTGTTTCCTCCAGCGAGTATAATTAGCCTCTTGCCTAGCTAGCTTCCTAGCCTGCTACCTAGCCTTTTCTTTTCCGTGTACTGTATCACTTAAGCGTTGGAAATAGTTAATGTTATTAAAACAGAAGCCAGTATGTCAAACAAGTTCAAATATTCACACTCAAATTGGCTTCACGGTGAAACTGCATCGGCGCGAGCAGGTCACAAAAATAGGTGGTATTAGCTTGCTAAGGCAGGCTAGCTATCAATGCTCTGAATGACTTACCGATGCTAATTTAAATGCCGCTACTGCTAGCTTGTGTAGGTTAACTGCGACCCCGACTGTCAAAACAGTGCGTGGGAGAGACCTGGACATTCGCGTTAGCTGGCTGTCACAGAGCAAGACAGTCAAAAGATTGTAGCTACAAAAAAGTCTTACGATAACATAGCTAAATTTAAAAAAAGCGAAATAATACGGGACCCAAAATAAAGAAACAAAACAAAACAAAAACAAAACGGTATTGCCCTCTCGGCTCTGGCTTCTGTCAGCCTTGCTTGTTCCTTACCATTAGTTCACGTCAGCGGTGCACTTGTAAATCGCAGAGATCCAGTTGCGCCTTACGGTTTCAGCATCAGTTTTGCCACCGATTTTTAACACAACGAGACCTAAGCAGCTGATCAAGTGTCAACAGGCTACCATTATCAATTTAGAGAAAATAACCCAATTCGCCGACAGAAAGAAAGCTGTAATTAGATTCCTTAGCCCTGTAGTCCTACTGTTTGTTGCCGCAGCCTGTATATGTATAGGCCTAATTCATGGAATATTAAGTGAATATTCTTTATATTTTCATATTAAAACATATGGACTAAAATGTAGGCGATCTTTCAGAGGGGGGAAAAAACAAGACTAAAGGCCTTAATATAAAGGGTTTTCCAATTATTTATGTTACAGCCATACACTGTGCACAGGTAAGATCTAAGTAAGACTTCAGCCCCTGACCCTGCTGTGCCTCAACTAGGTTTCTTTGAATTGAATTTTGAAAAATCCTCTTTTGTATAAATAAGTGATTTTCATAATTTAGCCCGATAAAAGGGACGTACAAACATTTAGGTAATCCAGATGATAGGCTGCTTGATTGCCCTCTCCCACTTTGAAAAGTGGTAGCATCCAAAGCTATCATCCAAATCAGCTCGCTAACACTGCCTCTAATGGTGGGTTATAGGTCACAGTAGTCAGCTTTTCAACAGGTGTTCATAACGTGATGTTCTTTCTGCGTATTGTATACTTTGGTTTTTATGAAAGGGTTGTGGCATATGCCTCTCACCCAGCAGGGCTGTGAGCTGGGGGCGTGGTTTACGTCCCCTGGCTCTCTGGTGCAGGGTTGTTCCTATTTCAGTTTGGTTTTGGAGCTGAGGAATAAAGTTCAAACTCGCCTTCGTCTCCTGTGTTTTTCCTCATCCTGCCGCAGGGTAATTGTTTGTATACTGTGAGAAAGATAGGCATAACAGGCAAAGGCTTCAGCCTGCACCTTTTCGGTCAGCGAAAGTTTGCTTTGATTTGCTGACGTGTTGTTATTTACTAATTTCTATATTCATCTTATGTTCTTTTTTCCTGTTATTGTTTGTAAGGACCAAGATAAGTGAAATGATATCAACATAGATAAAATTTCAGTGAATACATTTAGAGACAATATGACTGATTTCTTCTGGCTGAAACGAGGTTGGTGACTGCAGGTGGACTGTTGGTGGACGTCCATTCTTTGCCCTGTGATGGCCTGGCGGCCTCTCCAGGGTGTCTCCTTGCCTGCCGCTCAATGACTGCTGGGAAAGGCTCCAGCAACCCCGCGACCCTGACAGCAGGATAAGTGATTTGGATAATGGATGGATGGAGGGATGATTGACTTTGTTCAAAAATATGTTTTGACCTCTTTCAGGAGCTGCTTTCAATTTGCCAATATTTCAATATTGCTCAAATCATTTATCGGATGGTCTCCACTGGTTTAGTTCCCTCTTCCTTCAAAACAGCTACAACTGCTTAAAGCTGCTATGAAGAGTTTTTCAGTTATTATTTATCAGTCTCAGTTTAATTTTGATGCCTCTATTTGACCAATCCAATTAGACCATCAACAAGAAAATAAGATGTATTCTTTACATTAGCTAGTTTGGGTTATTCCAAATGCTTGTTTCCAGGCTGGATTCCCTGCAAAATCTGATGAAATGATTTACTGCACACAGATGAGATACGTAATCACAATCAGAAATACATTACCTCATCACTATATATCTGTTTTTCCAGAACATCACTATGTCTTATGCATTTCTGATCAGAACAAATGTGTGAGCTACCAGAAATGACTAGAGATCTTTGCCAGAAGAGGCAATGCTTACACAAAATGAAGTCAGTCTTCCAAGAAACACTATTATTTTTGTCTATGGGACACAAAGTCACCAAACATCTAAACCTCCTTGTGGCAGCTTTAATGAAACATTTCCAAAATTTGAATAATTTTGACGGCAATATACTAAATAACTGTGATGGACTGGCTGCCTGTCCTTGGTGTCTCCCCGCCTGCCACCCAGTGACTGCTGGGATAGGCTCCAGCATCCCCGCGACCCTGAGAGCAGGGTACGCAGTTTGGATAATGGATGGATGGATAGATATACTAAATAATTACAGAGCAATATTAAGCCTCCCATGTTTGCCACAATGTTTGAAAATGTAGTAAACCAACCTACTTGTCATTTATCATTCAACAACTTTTGAGATCATTTTCAATCTGGCTCCAGGTCTCTTCATTACATTAAAACTGCTGTCACCAGAGTAGATTGATAATCTTTTTACTTTTGCTGACGCAGATATGTCCCCAGTCCTGCTATTACTTGATCCAAGTGCAATCGTTGACACTGTCGATCACCAGATTCTTCTTGACAATCTTGAGAATTATGTTGGTGTACAGCTATTAACACTTTTCTGATTCTATTCTTATTTATTGGATAGGACACAACATGTGGTCTTAAACAGTATCTTACAATTCTTGAAGGTTAAAAGTTATTGTAACACAAGGATCAGTTCTGGGCCCCTGTTATTCTCCTTTTACTTGTTACCCCTTGATTCTTATTCTTATTTCAGCTTGTTCCCTTTTTTCAGGGGTTGCCACGGCGAATGTTATCATTTCCATCAGTACCCTTTGAGGGCACAGCATCAATGGCGGTCATTGTTAATCCAGGCCTCGACCGATCCGGTATGGAGCCTCAACCAATCCGGTATGGTCTTGTTAATCCACATACTGATTTGGCAAAATGTTATATTGGATGCCCTTCCTGACACAACCACTAACCCTATGGACGGGGGCACAGCTAAAGCGCTGAATGCCATCCCAGTATTCATCGACTTGCGCCCATGCCTGTTACCTATTGTTGCCTCTTGATTATGACATAAAATGTCCCTTCTACACCGATGACACTCAGATGTATCTACCCCTGACAACCCTCCCATCTCGTAAACTAAATGCTGATATATCAAAAGTATTATTTCTTGGGCAAGCCAAAACACAGGCAACTTTTTCAAATTTTGACTATTAACCTTGATGGCTATATAATATCACAGTTCCCTACGGATAAACATCTTGGTGTTCTCTACCATCTCTCCCTGTCATTTCAGTCTCATATTAAGATTATAACTAAAACAGCTTCCATAACTACAACATTGCTTAATCCCAAACCATGTTAACAATGACAAATGTTGAAATCTTAATACACGTTTACATGTCTTCCAGATTAGATTATTATATTGTGCATTTCCCTTGCCTATCAACCTCAAACACTAAAATCTTCAGCTTGTTCTGAAAACCTAGAAAATATGATCTGTATTCCCTACATTGGCTGTTGATACAAGATTGAGCTGACTTTGAAATACTTCTCTTAATATAGAAGGCCTTGAATGGACTGGCGCCCGCTTATCTCTCTGACTTTATGACTCCATACACACCAGCACACACCCATTGCTCACCAGATGCAAGCCATCGAGCACTCACCATATTTATATCATTGAGCACGCACACACTTGGTCGCCATTTCTATAACTGAACTTTATTTGCAGGTCTCTGCACATACATACAGGCAGTGGCTGTATAGCGCCCCTACAGGCCACTATCGGTACATCTCCCTTTTTCTAAAGTTTAAGATAAAGTTGATCTTAAAGAATAACAGATGATTATCTTCAATATGGTTCTCTTGGAATAACAACAAGTCTGTATCTATAGCTTAGCATACTGACTAGAATTCTCAAAATGCACTTTCAAGCTTGTACAAATACACAATGGTACTCTGTAACAGTACAATTATTACACTTCTCTTTACCTCCCCCTTTTTTCCCACAATATTAAACACTGCTTTGGAACCATACAGCATAAATTTACAAATAAAATGAGTCCAGAACCCAACATGACTCCAAGAACAGAACTCAAAGACTGCAATAACAACACAAAAATAAAAAAATAAAAACCCACTCTGTGTGTGTTATTAGCACTCCTCTACAAGTCTCCTAGGTCTGACAATGGCTCTACTTGGCCTCTGAACCCACTCCATCCCCGGGGATGGTGGCTGAACCTGCTCCTCCCCAGGTGAGGGTGACTCGATGACAGGAGGGCTGTCTGTGTCTGATTGAGTATGCCCCCCTTCTATTTGCTCTCCCGGAGCCTCCCTGTCATTGCCATTCTCTACAGGCTGTGGTTCAGAGCATGTAATCTTCAGCAGGTGTCTCCGGTTCCTGCGGATCGTGTTGCCACTCTTGGTAAGTACCTCATATGATCTTGGAGCAGTCTCTTTGAGGACTTGTGCGACTGGTCCCCATCTTCTATCACATCTGACTCTCACTACGTCCTCTCGTTCCAGAGGTCCCAAGGGCCGTGCTCTTTTGCCATAGGCATGTTTGGACCTGTGCTCTCTCTGTGTGCGGTGGTCAGCGCACTGGAGCAGGTGCTCTGCTGACGGCAGCTTTGTCTTGAGCTTCCTGTTCATCAGCAACTCTGCTGGCGAGCGGCTACATTCCAGCGGTGAAGCTCTGTAGTTGAGGACGGCCAGGTACGGGTCCTCACCTGCCTCAACTGCTTTCTTTAGCAGCCGTTTGACGATTTGCACTTCCTTTTCCGCTAGACCATTTGACTGCGGGTACAGTGGGCTTGAGGTTACATGCTTGAATCCATACTGTTTAGCGAAGTTTGCGAACTCCTGACAACTAAACTGCGGCCCGTTAACACTTACTAAGGTTTCTGGAATACTATGCCTTGCGAAAATGGACTTAGAATGAGTGATCACTTGCTTTGCTGTAGTATCAGACAACAGCGCATATTCCGGATAGTTTGAATGGTAGTCAACTATGATTAAATAGTCTCTCCCTTTCAGCTGAAATAGGTCTGCACCTACTTTTCTCCATGGCTCGGTCGGTTTGCTATGAGGCAGAAGCGGCTCCCTAGGCTGCATATACCTATGCTGTTGGCATATCTCACATCGCTGTACTAGAGTCTCAATATCTCTGTTCATGTATGGCCAAAACAGTACATCACGAGCCCGCCTTTTGCTTTTCTCGATTCCCAAATGGCCCTCATGTGCTAACTTAGCCATCTCTGATCTCATGGAGCTGGGAACTACTATTTTTTTACCTTTTAGGAGTACCCCGTCGATCACTGACAGTTCATCTCTGGTGTGGCGATACGGACTTGGCAGTATCCTGGCCTCATCTCCAGGTGAGAGGATGGCTGCTATGACATCCTGCAACTCTCTGTCACTTGCCGTTTCCTGCGCGAGCTGGGCCCATTTCTCATTTGATGCACGCAGCTGGCCTTTCACGCAGTCCACATGGATTTGCACCTCCTGCTTGGTGCTGCTCGGGGCCATGTCCCTCAAACTCACTCTGCTGAGAGCGTCTGCCACTACTAAGTACTTTCCCGGAGTAAACTCGAATGTCATGTGGTACTTCTGTAGACGTAACATAAGACGCTGGATGCGTGGCGGTACATCCCCAAGTGGCTTTCTGAAAATGGCAATAAGCGGCTTGTGATCAGTCTCTAGTATTATTTCCCTGCCATAGATATATTTGTGGAACTTTTCACATCCCAAAAACTGCGCCTAATGTCTCTTTCTCGATTTACACATAGTTGCGCTCTGCAGGTGACATTGTTTGGGATGCGTAAGCAACAGGAGACCATTGTGTGCCGTGTAGTTGGAGCAGCACCGCTCCGAGACCCTCTTTGGATGCATCAGTTGAGACTTTGACCGGTTTGTCAACATCATAGTATTTTAACACTGGCTCTTTGATCAGGTTGGCCTTGAACACCTCCCACTCGTTTGCATGTTCGCGCTCCCACTGCCATTCATTTTGCTTTTCCAGTAGATTACGGAGGGCCTTTGTGTTAGCAGACATATTTGGTATAAACTTCCCCATGTAGTTGACTAGCCCTAATGCTCTTTGCAGGTCTGTTTTGTCTTTTGGTGCTAGCCTCTCTACTATCGCTCTTATCTTTTCTGGATCAGGCTGTATCCCTTCTGCGGACACCTTTTCACCTAGGTAAGTAACCTCTGTCATCCCAAACTCACGTTTTGACTTATTTAGTTTAAGCCCTGATCTACGTGCTTGTTCTAGCACCCCACGTAATCTCTCGTCATGTTCTTCTTTTGTTTTGCTCCAGACCACTATGTCATTAATAAACACACCCACACCCTCCATACCATCAAACAGCTGCTGCACTGTTTTGTGGAACACCTCTGGAGCTGAGCATATCCCAAACAGTAAGCGAGGAAAGCAGTGCCTTCCAAAAGGCGTGTTAAAGGTACACCGTTTGGAGCTGTCTTCGTCTAGAACGATCTGGTAGAACCCTGATGATGCCTCTAACTTGGAGAAGAAGCGCGCGCCTGCCATAGCACTAGTGATGTCTGAGTTAGTTGGTAGTTTGTAGTGTTCTTTTTTGATCCACTTGTTCAGGTCTTTTGGGTCTATACAGAGCCTTAAGTCACCATTCTTTTTCTCAACTATTACCAGAGAACTGACCCACTCAGTCGGTTCCTCTATTTTCCTCACTATGCCCTTCTTTATAAGGGATTGCAGTTCTGCTTTCACCCTAGCTTTAAGGATCACCGGCACCTTCCTTGCCGCGTGGACGACCGGTTCTGCATTTGCTTTTAACTGGATTCTGTACTGCCCAGGTAGGCATCCTATACCACTGAATACGTCCCTGTATTGCTCTCTTACCTCCTCTGTGTCAGCCACAGTCTCATGCTGTTTGTCAGCTGCACCACTAGATGTCACTACAGACCTGTCAATTACATGCACTCTTTTGATAAGACCCAATATCTCACAGGATTTCAGACCTAGTATGGGCTGTCTATCGCCCTCAACCAACACAAACATAGCATTAACAGAACGCCCATCCCTTGACAGTGTGACTCTACATACCCCTTTTGTAGGAATCGGTTCATCATTGTACATTCTCAGATTTATCTTTTTCACATGCACTTTTGGCTTCTTGTACAGTTTATTAAAGTATTTCATCGTCAGTATGTTCACCTGAGCCCCTGTGTCCAATTTCAGAGGGATTGTTGTTCCGTTGATTTCCAGATTGGCTACCCACTCATCCTTTTTGTCCTCCTCGCTCTCCACAGTTCCCACAAACAACTTTTCGTCGTCCTCTTCTGTGTCGGTCGTGTCGGTGTCGCTGCCTTGCACCACTTGTACCGTCTTCTCTGACAGGCAGCACCGGGCGTAGTGATTCTTCTTTCCGCATTTGCGACAGTCCACACCGTAAGCGGGGCAGTTATTCGGAGCGTGTTTGCCCCCACATCTGTCACAGTCCGTGTCCTTTGTGGACTTGGGCATGCGGGACTTTCCTTTGCTGTTCCTCTTGCTAGCGGCGCTCTTATGTACCGCATCCACCGCTGCTGCTGCTGCAGCTTCGGGCTCGAATGATTTGAGCTGCATCTTGGTGCTCTCTGACGCCTGGCAGATCTGTACTGCCTTCTCCAGGCTCAGATCGGACTCTTTGAGTAGTTGCATTCTCACTTTCTTGTCGAAAACGCCGATAACCAGCTGATCCCTTATTAGCGAGTCACACGATGTGCCAAAGTTGCACGACTGGCTTTTCAAACGCAAGTCCGTGACAAACTGTTCAATGGGTTCTGACTCGGCTTGTACTCTGTTGCGAAAAACATACCGTTCATATGTCTCGTTCTTTTTTGGCGTGCAATATTCTTCAAACTTTGCTAACACTGCATCGTACTTTTGGTCGTCGCCCTCCTCAGGAAACTGAAACGTGTTGAAAACGTCCCTCGCGGCTCTGCCTGCCACTGTGAGAAGCAATGCTAGCTTCCCACGTTCGTGTCTCGCCTCTCCCAGACCGATTGCACACACGTAAAACTCAGAACTTTGCTTAAAAGCTTTCCAATTCTCGTGGACATTTCCACTTAACTTCAACTCCTCTGGCGATCAAATGTTGTTCATCTTAAAGGTCAGTTATCGAAAGATAACTGACCTTTATTTGCAGGTCTCCGCACATACATACGAGCAGTAGCTGTATAGCTCCCCTACAGGCCACTATCGGTACAATATTTAACCAAAAAAAATCATTTGAGAGTAGCGCTTTCCCCCACCATGCTCTCTTTGTCTGCAATGTTCTTCCTGTGTCAATCAGAGAGGCACACACTGTCAGTACGTTTAAATCATTACATAAAAGTAATAATAATAATAATTATTATTATAAACTGGACTGGGCTAAGAACACTGATGCCCTCTACAAGAAGGGACAGAGCCGTCTCTACTTTTTGAGGAGGCTTAGGTCCTTCAACATCTGCCAGACAATGCTCAGGATGTGGTATGAGTCCGTGGTGGCCAGTGATGGCCGGTGATGTTGTGGTGGTGAAATTGGATTCTCTGGCGGCAGTTTCTGAGAAGAGGACGCTGTTGAAGTTACATGCCATCATGGGCAATGCCTCCCACCCACTCCATGACATGCTGGTTGGGCACAGGAGTACTTTTAGTAATAGACTCATTCTGCCGAAAAGCACCACAGAGCGCCACAGGAGGTCATTCCTGCCTGTGGCCATCAAACTTTACAACTCTTCCCTCAGACTCAGACTGTCAGACACTCTGAGTTAATGGTCATTGGACTGGCCCTGTCGGGTTTTGTTTGTGCTGCTTGTGTGCTGCGGTAGTGCAGTATAGATAGGGTGTAATGTGCACCATGCTTGTTGATATATTTTGTTCTTATTTCTATTTCTTATTCATCTTTAATTTCTGTTTTTTTCTTTATCTATTTTCTTATCTCGTATCTTGTTAGTTTTTGGTTATTAGAGCGCGAGTGTCTGTAATAGAACCCAATTTCCCCTCGTGGATGAATAAAGTATTCTGATTCTGATTCTGAAAACCTATCTTTTTCACACTCTTGTAGCCTACTGTGACTCGCCCCAACTCCCAATTCACCAACCACTGTATTGCTTTCCTTCCTTGTTATTATAGTTACTGTTATTGTTATATTAATATGTTTGCAATGGTGATGGACAGGTTGACGGACAAGATCAGGCAGGAGTCTCCATGGACGATGATTTTCGCGGATGACATTGTGATCTGTAGCGAGAGTAGGGTGCAGGTTGAGGAGAGCCTGGAGAGGTGGAGGTATGCACTGGAGAGAAGAGGAATGAAAGTCAGTAGGAGCAAGACGGAATACCTATGCGTGAATGAGAGAGAGGACAGTGGAATGGTCAGGATGCAAGGAGTGGAGGTGACAAAGGCATTTGAGTTTAAATACTTGGGGTCAACTGTCCAAAGTAACGGGGAGTGCAGTAGAGAGGTGAAAAAGAGAGTGCAGGCAGGTTGGAGTGGGTGGAGAAGTGTGTCAGGAGTGATTTGCGACAGAAGGGTGTCAGCAAGAGTTAAAGGGAAAGTTTACAAGATGGTTGTGAGACCAGCTATGTTATATGGTTTGGAGACAGTGGCACTGACGAAAAGACAGGAGGCGGAGCTGGAGGTGGCAGAGTTGAAGATGCTAAGATTTTCACTGGGAGTAATGAAGAAGGACAGGATTAGGAACGATTATATTAGAGGGACCGCTCAGGTTGGACGGTTTGGAGACAAAGCAAGAGAGGCAAGATTGAGATGGCTTGGACATGTGTGGAGGAGAGATGCTGAGTATATTGGGAGAAGGATGCTGAATATGGAGCTGCCAGGGAAGAGGAGAAGAGGAAGGCCAAAGAGGAGGTTTATGGATGTGGTGAGGGAAGACATACAGGTGGCTGGTGTGACAGAGGAAGACGCAGAAGACAGGAAGAAATGGAAACGGATGATCCGCTGTGGCGACCCCTAACGGGAGCAGCCGAAAGTAGTAGTAGTAGTAGTATTGTTATATCAATAGTAGTAGTAGTAGTACTAATAATAATAATACATTTTATTTGTGTGTGCCTTTCAGGGCACTCAGGGACACCTTATAGAACACAGTTAAAAACAACAGCACTGTATCAGACAGCATAAAATTAAAAAAATGCAGGGTAAAAAAAAAAGTTGATACAACAGATAAGTATAGAATCATCATCTGCAAAAAAATCAATGAAGCGTGTATCAGACTGAATATACCAGTTTGAAAAGGTGCGTTTTGAGATGGGATTTGAAGGTTGAAAGAGAATCAATATTGCGAATGTCTTGTGGGAGAGAGTTCCATAGGTGGGAGGCAGAATGACTGAAGGCTCTACACCCCATGGTAGTCAAGCGGTCCAATGGTGTAGTGAGTTGGAGAGCAGAAGAGGATCTGAGAGTGCAGGAGGGTGTGTGGATATGAAGGAGTTCAGAAAGATACGAAGGAGCTAGGTTATTAAGGGCCTTAAATGTGAGATGCAGGATCTTGAAGTCAGTACAGTATTTAACAGGGAGCCAATAGAGTTGCTGAAGAACAGGAGTGATATGAGCTATGGAAGGAGTTCTGGTAATGATACTGGCAGCTAGTAATAATAATGGAAGTAGTAGTAGTAGTAGTTGTTGTTACTGTTGCTGTTGTTTTGTGGGTTTTGTGTTGTTCTGATCTGTGTATTTATAATTGAAATTTTTTAAATATGTAAAGTATGTTGAAATGCACCTTAAATAAAGGTGACTCGAGTCGACTTGACTCCTCAGCCACTCTATATAAAGTTGATGCTGCCATGCTAAGTCATGCCATTGGCAATGCCATGTGTAAGTAACAAATGATTTCAGCACATCTGGGTTTTAATGGCCTGTTGAATATTTCAATAGTGATGTTCACCTCTAACCTTCTCTCCTCTCAATAACCAACAAAGCAATCCTTAAATAAAGAATACCCTGAAAATTGAAGGTACCCTATGTAGTAATTATCTCTGACAGATGTTCCCAATAGCGGCACACAGCATGCAGTTTCAATGATTATTTTCCATAAATTCAACATCTCAAAAGTCGTGTGTGCCTCAATCTCTGAAAGATTTTGTTTTGGAGATAATCAGTCAATCAATGTGCAATTACGACAACTTTGACTTTCATGTGATCATAAAATATTGGATAGCGTGATCGCCTCACAGCAAGAGGGTCCTAGGTTTGAACCCCGGGGTTGTCCAACCTTGGGGCTCATCCAAGGTCATCCTCTGTGTGGCGTTTGCATGTTCTCCCTGTGTCTGCGTGGGTTTCCTCCGGGCGCTCCGGTTTCCTCCCACAGTCCAAAGACATGTAGGTCAGGGTGAATCGGCCATACTAAATTGCCTCCTTGCCTGCTGTCTAATGACTGCTAGATAGGCTGGGAGCATCCTGCGACCCCAATTGGGATAAGCGGCTTGGATAATGGATGGATAGAAAATATTGTCTTTTAATTTGACATTGGTTGATATGTATTCTTTCCTGCATCTGCTGTACAATGTAGTTATAAAAGAAATGGCACATTGAAATAAAACACTTGGCACTCTGAAATCAAACATCTAATTTCTAATGGGCTCAGAACAGCTAAATATATAAAATCTGGATGCAAAAACACAACAGTTTATTCAGACCTTATAGAAGAACTACTGAGCCAGTTGTGATAAAATAACACAATTGTCGCTAATGATGCTTAGAAGTCTGTACTCCAAAACCATTATAGTCAAGTTTATTGTACTTAATATGTGTAAAATATTGAGGAATAGGAGCACTTATATTTGACAAAGTGTCAAGTCACATGATGAAATTGGCCTCTCCAAGCCCTCTGGGCTGTATTTGATGTTTCTGATACCAAGGGAAAGGAAGTAAGAGAGCATGAAAACTGAGGAATGGAGAAATCTGATGTGTCTGACTGGGGTAATTGTTTTGAGGAGACAGAAGAATGATCTCTTGAGTGTTAAAGACCAAGCCATGTTTCATAGGATATTGTGTGTGCATTTTTTCATTCTTGATCTTTTGATAGATATTAGTGTCTATAAAGACTGACTGTATTGGGTTTGTTTGTCATAGTCTGGTATAATATCTGTCGGACAGAGCTATTATGTGTGTCTTGTACAAGAAGATGTCTGTCAACAGTAAGTGCTCTGTAGATACACCATGATGAAGAGCAGTTATGTAACAGTAAATAAAAAAATATGGGTAAACTATGATCTTCAGTCAGGGATCATCATGGGCAATATTTACAGAAAATCATTCACTGATGTACTTTCCACTTTTAAAGACGCTAGTCTGCATAACATCAATTTGATGCTATTTACAATACTATGAATTTATATAATGATGTATTGTCCGCCCTTAAAAAGGTGAGTAAACTATCGTCTGCAAATATAAAAAAAAAGGTGGGTAAACTGCGTTTAGCCATGTTTACTCTGCAACCACACCACCGATGAAGAGGTGTTGTAATCCTCTGTTTGCCATGGCAATGGAAATGGTTGTGTTTTTCGTTAATGGTTATGAGGGAGTTGACATCTGAAGTCCAGGGTGGGGATTCGGTGTGTGCGTGTCTCGGGGGGGGGGGGGGGGGGGGAGGATTACCCTTTTGTTGCCCGCAGCCTCGGGGTCAGGGTTAGGGTTAGGTCCTGTCCACATGTTACCGCATGGTTTTTCGGTTCACAAATCCAAACCCGCCACTTGGCGGCAGTCGAGTATCGCTGCGGTATCATTTTGCTCGACAAACACGATCGCGACCGAGACGTGTTGCCTGTTAACAGCTGATGGTTGTGTCTTACTTACAAGATCGTGGATTTAACAGTCACACGGTAATTCCCCTTTGTTTGCGTTTTAGTGCCCCCCCCCCCCCCCTTGAACTGTTTTGTGGGTTCTCTGCTCGCTGAGGCTGCCGGGAACCCGCAGTTCGTTCGTCAATGCTTAAGGGACAGATTTCATTTACATGTCATACGTCACAGCATTTCTTCCAAACGGTGTGCGCGCTGAAGGTATATATGAAAATGTCATGGACTGCGGTGCAGCCTGCAGAGGAGGTCTGGGCTTCGTCTCACAAAAAAACCAGTCCCCTGTCTTAAAAAGCCTCTTTGATTATTCTGAGGGGCTTCATACAAAAAAGAATAAAAATCTTAAGACACTTTTCAAAATGATCACAGTTATGACATCTGCCCCTGAGTAAGGACGTTAAGTGTCTGCTTACAAAGAGAAACGGACACTGTGACAACCAGGACTCACTGCAACTTTTCATATTAAGGCATTTGCGGCTCTGTTATTGATGGTGCATTTATTTTATGTATTTATCGGTCCTGTGTTTTCCCACTGACGATAAAATAGGTCTGGAAGTTGGTGCAACGGAAGAAGTGAGCAACTTGAGAAGGAAAAGGAAAATGTTGACACTTATTTTCAAAAGAGATGTAAGTCATTCATGTGCAGTGAAGCAGTGGAACCAGTATTAGGCATCCCTCACCCTCCTCCTCCTCTGCCTCCTCCTCTGCCTCCTCTTCCTCCTTCTTGGTCAGATCTAGTGGACCTGGGTGTCCTACCACCAGTAAAAGTTGCATGTAAAATAGCATCTTTTACTGGTGGTATGACCTCGACACTGTGAAACCAAGGGAGATATTTAAGGAAAGGAAAGGAGTGGATGGCAGTATTAGCCAGAATTTCTGTCAGTGACAAATTGTGCTATTGCTTGTGAGATTGGCCCGATTTAGGAACTCTGAAGTTCCTAAATCAGTACAGTACAATGCGAGAGAAATGAGCTGCACCCTTTCAGAATGTAAAAATAACCAAAATATGTGTAATATAGTGCTCTACCTCTGTTGCCTTCCCTAAATATATAGTGTAGAGCCGAAGTAACGGAGAAGACCGTAGGTTCACACTTTAGCCGTGTAGGCAACTTTCGTTAATTAACGGTAAATCAGCGAGACAAACCAAACCCACAGCTCGACTGAGCGGAGGTGGCAAGAATAACCAGAAAACTGGCTGGACAACCATAACTTAACCCTGCGTTAACCTGCCAGGGCAACCATGACTTAACCCTTAGTTCCTGGGTTGAATTCTGTCCCCAATACGTGTCCACCACATGAGCCCCCCCAGAATTCGCCCTAGTAATCGAAGTCAGGCAGGCGCGGGTGGATGACAGGCCGTCCGCGGCGGCTCCGGATAACAGGGGCCGGAGTGTCTGTGGGAGGCATTGACGCGGGCCTGTGGAGGTCGGCCTGAGGAGCAGAAGAGGCAGCTCGGGCCTCCACGGGGGGAGGAGGCGGAGCCGGGGGACGACCGCGACGAGGAGGTTGGGCTAACTCCAACGGCTGCGTCAAGTCCAGGTGTGCGGGTTTAACTCGGTCCACTGAAACATGCTCGGCCGTGCCCCCAAAATCCACCACCAGGTGCTTAGTTCCCCGTTCCAGGACGCGGAAGGGGCCGTCATAAGGGGGTTGCAGAGGGGGGCGGTGTGCGTCGTGACGGATGAACACGTAGTCCGCTGACTGCAGACCTGGGGGCACCTGGGACACCGGAGCGCCGTGTTGGGCGGTAGGGACGGGTGTGAAAGCTCTGACCCCGTCCAGCAAGGAGGCTCGTTGGTCCACAGCTGACCAGGGACACGTTGCATTGGGCATGAAATCGCCTGGGACTCGCAGCGGCGTGCCGTACACCAGCTCCGCAGAGGAGGCTTGTAGGTCTTCCTTCGGGGCGGTCCGCAGGCCCAGCATGACCCATGGGAGCTTGTCAACCCAGTTGCAGTCCTTGAGAGTAGCCCGAAGCGCAGCCTTCATGGACCGGTGGAAGCGCTCACATAGGCCGTTCGCCTGAGGGTGGTAGGCGGTAGTGCGATGAAGCTTGACGCCCAGAGCCTCACCCACAGCATTCCATAGCTCTGAGGTAAACTGTGGCCCACGGTCAGATGAAAGGTCGGAAGGCGTACCGAAACGTGAGACCCACGACCCAATAAAAGCCCGGGCCACATCAGCAGACGTCGTGGATGCCAGGGGAACAGCTTCAGGCCAGCGCGTAGTCCTGTCCACCACAGTGAAGAGGTAGGTGAACCCATGGGAGGGGGGTAGGGGACCAACCAGGTCGACGTGGACATGGTCAAATCGTCTCTCCGGCACTGCGAAGCGTTCCAGGGGCGCCTTAATGTGGCGGTGTATCTTAGCCCGCTGACAGGCAACACACGAGTCGGCCCACGCTTTCACGTCTCTCTTAAGTCCCTCCCACACAAACTTAGCAGAGGTCAGGCGCACGGATGGCTTACCGCCTGGATGAGAGAGGCCGTGCACAGCTTCAAATACGGGGCGTCTCCAGCTGTGCGGGACGATGGGCCTGGGCTGTCCTGTGGAGACGTCACACAGGAGGGTGACACCTGTGTCGCTGAAAGGAACGTCCTGCAGGCGGAGCCCCGTGTCGGAGGCCCGGAGACGGAGGATGCTCGGGTCCGTGGCCTGGTCAGCAGCCATCTGTGCATAGTCAAGGCCTAGGTGGACCGCTCCAATCACTGCCCTAGACAGGCAGTCAGCTACCTGGTTAGACTTACCAGCGACGTGCTGGATGTCGGTAGTGAATTCCGAAATGTAGGAGAGTTGTCGCTGCTGGCGAGCGGACCATGGCTCGGCCGTCTTGGACATGGCAAACGTGAGGGGCTTGTGGTCCACGTACGCAGTAAACTCGCGGCCCTCTAGCAGGAAACGGAAATGCCGGACGGCGAGCCAGAGACCGAGGAGTTCCCTGTCAAAAGTACTATACTTGCGCTCTCGGGGTGTAAGCTGGCGACTGAAAAAGGCCAAAGGCTGCCAAGCCCCCCCCACCCACTGTTCGTGAACCGCACCAACAGCATAGTCCGATGCATCCGTGGTTATGGAAATAGGCGCTGTGGGTGAAGGATGCGCTAGCAGGGTAGCCTGGGAGAGCGCAGCTTTAGTCTCGGTGAACGCACGGTCCCGCTCTGCTGTCCAGTCGACCGCCTGGTTGGGGGACATGCCTTTCAGCGCCTCGTACAGTGGCCGGATGATAAAGGCGGCTCGAGGAATGAAGCGGTGGTAGAATGTCACCATCCCGATGAACTCCCTGAGCGCACGAGCTGTTTGGGGGCGCGGAAAGGCCGCCACCGCTTCCACCTTTGAGGGCAGGGGGACTGCCCCGTCCCCAGTGATGCGGTGCCCGAGGAAATCAATGGCTGTCAGCCCGAACCGGCACTTCGCCGGGTTGACGATCAGCCCATGCTGGCTGAGGCGTGTGAAGAGGGCATGAAGATGGGACAGGTGTTCTTCCTCGGAGGCGCTGGCGATGAGTATGTCGTCCAAATAGACGAAGATGAAAGGAAGGCCACGGAGCACTGAATCCATCAGCCGCTGAAAGGACTGGGCCGCGTTTTTGAGTCCAAATGGCATTCGTAGGAATTCAAATAGGCCGAATGGGGTTGTCACCGCTGTCTTGGGGATGTCTGAGGGGTGCACGGGAACTTGATGATAACCACGGACCAGGTCGACTTTTGAGAAGACGCATTTGCCAGACAGGTTTGCAGAAAAGTCCTGGATATGCGGGACAGGATAGCGGTCAGGCGTGGTGGCGTCATTTAGTCGGCGGTAGTCCCCGCATGGGCGCCAACCTCCATCAGGCTTAGCGACGATGTGGAGTGGGGACGCCCACGGGCTGTCAGAGCGGCGGATGATCCCCATGCGTTCCAGGTGCTCGAACTCAGACTTGGCAATGGCGAGTTTGGCGGGGTCGAGCCGCCTGGCTCTGGCGTAGACCGGGGGCCCCTTCGTAGCAATGTGATGCTCCACCCCATGCTTAGCGGTGGGTGCAGAGAAGGTAGGCTGGGTGAGGTCAGGGAACTCAGCGAGGAGGCGGTTGAACTTGTCTGCCTCTGAGAGAGAGTTGGCTAGACCTGCATAGGCCGCTTCCCTCCGCGTACATGCGAAGGAGGAGAAGGTTAAGGCATCGACCACACGGCTGTTCTGAATGTCCACTAGCAAACCGTAAGCGCACAAAAAATCAGCTCCGAGGAGGGGAAGCGTTACATTGGCCATGACGAACTCCCACGTGAAACGTTGTCCACCAAAACACAGTTCTACAGACCGCACGCCGTAGGTGTGGATAGGGCTGCCGTCAGCCGTCGCCAACTGGGGGCCCCGCTCCCCGCCCATGATGTCGACGTCAGTAGCAGGGAGCACGCTTCTCTGTGCGCCCGTGTCACAAAGAAATCGCCGACCGGAGATGGTGTCGAGGATGAAGAGTAGCCTGCTCGTATCGCCAACACTCATGGCCACTACTGAGTGTTGGCCCTCTCGTTTCCCGTCGGCCTGTAGTTGCAGGGGGAACGGCACCGTTTAGCTTTCGCACCAAATCGAGCGTGGTACATACAGAGTCCAGAGGGCTTGTAGCGGTCTGACGCTGTGGCGCCACCGTCGGGCCACGCCCGCGATGTCGGCGGGGGGCCAGTGAAGGTAGGAGCCAGCACCCCGGCATGGGAGGAACGTTGTGTAGCGACGAAGAATCGGACAGCCTCCTTTGCCAGCTCACGGGGATCAGTGATGGTGGAGTTAGCGAGCGCAGTCTGGACGTGGGGCGGCATGTTGCGCAGAAACAGCTCCATAAACAGGAAACATGGCTTTTCTTGACCCAGTAGGTTTAACATCCTGCTCATTAGCTCCGATGGTTTGCCATCTCCCAAGCCCTGAATTGCGAAGAGGCGACGTGCTCTCTCCGTTGTTGACAGTTCAAAAGTTTCAAGGAGGAGATGTTTAAGTGCGGCGTATTTACCATCGGCCGGTGGGTTGGTTATGAAACCGCTTATCCTGGAAGCCGTAGCGCACCCCAGCGCTGCCACTACGTAGTAGTACCTGGTCTCGTCTGCTGTTATGTCTCTGAGCGCGAACTGTGCCTCAGCCTGCGCGAACCATGTAGCCGCGGAAGACTCCCAAAACTCCGGCAGTTTAATTGCAACGGCGTTCGTAGCCATAATGTGTGTGGTTTCAGAAAACTTATCCGAAAACCGACGTCGGGGTCACCAGTGTAGAGCCGAAGTAACGGAGAAGACCGTAGGTTCACACTTTAGCCGTGTAGGCAACTTTCGTTAATTAACGGTAAATCAGCGAGACAAACCAAACCCACAGCTCGACTGAGCGGAGGTGGCAAGAATAACCAGAAAACTGGCTGGACAACCATAACTTAACCCTGCGTTAACCTGCCAGGGCAACCATGACTTAACCCTTAGTTCCTGGGTTGAATTCTGTCCCCAATACGTGTCCACCACAATAGTATACTTTTCTCTTCCTAACATCCATTTTCCGTTGTTGGTTGTATTTATTGTATGTCCTTTGTTTGGTTTATTATTTTATGGGTTTTATATCCCACGTAACTACCTTTGTTCTCAATTTTGAAAAGAAGGTAATACAAAGTCAACAGCAAAATAAATAAATAAATAATCAGTCAAAGCATCCATTAAGTATTAATTAACCTAGTAAGCATGCCTATTACATTCTGGCTGCAAAGTCTCAGCAAGTGCTCTCTTGCCAACACAGTGTGGCGGGTCTAACTTTATCATGGCCTGCTGTGTGTTTTATTTTATTTGTGTGTTTTTGCAAGACATCCCATAACAAAGACAGTCACATTATTCTGCTATCAAGTCAACAGACACTTCAGCACCTTTGAAAGGCGGCTTTGAAAAACACACCTATGGAGCCCTCGTAGGATCACACTTGACAGGCTCTTTCAGTCAATAGCCATATTAACAATGTTAATGGTTTATACGTCTCATAAAGGATGACCACATGCAATGGCAGCACGGTGGCCCAGTGGTTAGCACTGTTGCCTCACAGCAAGAAGGTCCTGGGTTCAAACCCCAGGCCATCCCAGGTCCTTTCTGTGTGGAGTTTGCACATTCTCCCCGTGTCTACGTGGGTTTCCTCAGGGTGCTCCAGTTTCCTCCCACCATCAAGAAGACATGCATGTTAGGGTTAATACTCCTGTCTGTGCCCCTGAGCAAGGCAATGGAAATAAGAACTGGAGTTGGTCCCCAGGCGCTGCAGCTACTCACTGCTCCTATACAATAGGATGGCTTAAATGCAGAGAAAACGTTTCATTGTAACCTGTACAATGACAAAATAAAGTGGCTTTGTTCTATTTCGCTGTAAGAAATGAGTATGGATTTGTGACTATGTGTTTTGTAAGAAGAGCTCCAGGGCCCTCTGAGTGCCGAATGCTTTGCTGCTGTTGCTGGACCGCCCTGACAGCATGCAGTGGATCTTGGTAGAAGGTAGTGTAGATAATGGAAGATACCCACACACTCATGAAGCGGTGTTTATCTACGTTGCCTCTCCCCCACTATGTACAGGTGTGAGGGGTACATGGAAAAGAGAATATTCATGGACACTATTGTTGTTTCTCAACGACAGAGGGTAAGAGATGTATTTCTTGTGTTTTAGAGAAAGAGGGAGATGGGGGGGGGGAACGGTTCAAAACCCATTTTTGTGCATATGTGCTGCTGAGAACTGACTCAATTCAGTAAGATATTCTTGAAATACCGTGTAATAATTGAATATGTTAAGAAGAGCTGTGGTTTATGGGGAGGGGTGGAGAGACATTTACTTTTGGGGATCCTCCCGCTCACAGGTGGGATGCGTGTGCAGATAAGAGATGGAAGTACTGTGACAGGGAATGAAGTCACCTTTTTTGTTTGTTTTGTTTCATATTTCCACAAAAAAAAAACAGTCTGTTTCAACTGTCTGTGAATGTTCTCATTCACCCAGGTCATGGTTATTCAAAGGAGTTGAATCAAGTGCAACTGGACTTGGTATACAGTGCATCCGGAAAGTATTCACACCCCTTACTTTCCCCACATTTTGTTATGTTACAGCCTTATTCCAAAATGGATTAAATTCCTTTTTTTCCTCTCATCGATCTACATACAGTACCCCATAATGACAAAGCGAAAAAGGTTTTGTAGAAATTTTTGCAAATTTATTAAAAATAAAAAACTGAAATATTGCATGTACATAAGTATTCACACCCTTTACTCAGTACTTGGTTGAGGCACCCTTGGCAGCAATTACAGCCTCAAGTCTTCTTGGGTATGAAGCTACAAGCTTGGCACTCCTATATTTGGGGTATTTCTCCCATTCTTCTCTGCAGATCCTCTCGAGCTCTGTAAGGTTAGATGGGGAGCGTCGCTGCACAGCTATTTTCAGGTCTTTCCAGAGATGTTCAATGGGGTTCAAGTCTGGGCCACTCAAGGACATTCACAGACTTGTCCCGAAGCCACTCCTTCGTTGTCTTGGCTGTGTGCTTAGGGTCGTTGTCATGTTGAAAGGTAAACCTTTGCCCCAGTCTGAGGTCCTGAGCGCTCTGGAGCAGGTTTACATCAAGAATCTCTCTGTACTTTGCTCCATTCATCTTTCCCTCGATCCTGACTAGTCTCCCAGTTCCTGCCGCTGAAAAACATCCCCACAGCATGATGCTGCCACCACCGTGCTTCACTGTAGGGATGGTATTAGCAAGGTGATGAGAGGTGCCTGGTTTCCTCCAGACGTGACGTTTGGCATTCAGGCCAAAGAGTTCAATCTTGGTTTCATCAGACCAGAGAATCTTGTTTCTCATGGTCTGAGAGTCCTTTAGGTGCTTTCTGGCAAACTCCAAGTGGGCTGTCATGTGCCTTTTACTGAGCAGAGGCTTCCGTCTGGCCACTCTACCATAAAGGCCTGATTGGTGGAGTGCTGCAGAGATGATTGTCCTTCTGGAAGGTTCTCTCATCTCCACAGAGGAACGCTGGAGCTCTGTCAGAGTGACCATCAGGTTCTTGGTCACCTCCCTGACCAAGGCTCTTCTCCCCCGATTGCTCAGTTTGGCTGGGCGGCCAGCTCTAGGAAGAGTCCAAACTTCTTCCATTTACAAATGATGGAGACCACTGTGCTCTTCGGGACCTTCAAAGCTGTAGAAATTTTTTGTACCCTTCCCCAGATCTGTGCATCGATACAATCCTGTCTCGGAGGTCCACAGACAATTCCTTTGACTTCATGGCTTGGTTTCTGCTCTGACATGCACTGTCAACAGTGGGACCTTATATAGACAGGTGTGTGCCTTTCCAAATCATGTCCAATCAGTTGAATTTACTACAGGTGGACTCCAATCAAGATGTAGAAACATCTCAAGGATGGTCAGTGGAAACAGGATGAACCTGAGCTCAATTTTGAGAGTCCTAGCAAAGGGTGTGAATACTTATGTACATGCAATATTTCAGTTTTTTATTTTTAATAAATTTGCAAAAATTTCTACAAAACCTTTTTCACTTTGTCATTATGGAGCATTGTGTGTAGATTGATGAGGAAAAAAAGGAATTTAATCCATTTTGGAATAAGGCTGTAACATAACAAAATGTGGGGAAAGTGAAGGGGTGTGAATACTTTCCGGATGCACTGTATATCCGTGAAGACGTTTCGCCTCTCATCCAAGAGGCTTCCTCAGTTCGTGCCTTTCTGACTAGACGAAGCTAGTCTGACCAAGTCTAGTTGCACTTGCTTCAACTCCTTTGGATCTGTTTCAACTGGTATTTCATCATTTTGACAACATCTGTTTCATCTAATTACTGGTGAAAGTGAGCCAAGCACAATACCAACGTGTGTGTGTGTGTGTGTGTGTGTGTAACTCAGGGTCTGGGGGAGCATAGTAGCAGATGCACCAAATGCAGTTGTGTACTTTTCATATTTATAAGAGAAGATGAGCCAAGCACGTGAAGTATCATGTTGGCGGGGCATATTTAGTGTTGTTCCTGCTTTAGTGAAAATTGAAAATGGATCACTTTGACCGGAACAGAAGACAGCTAAAGGTCAAATGCACATGTTATGCCCAGTGTTGATGCAGATGTATAGAGGTAGTGCGTTTGCCTCACCTGTGAAATATTATTTGGTGCCATTAGCAGTTCTGAAAGGGAACATAAGTTGGAAAATAACACCACAATGAGTGACATTACACGCGCCTCTTCTCTTTCCCCTATCCCTCCGTCTTGAATAATATCGGGCAAGCTTCAGAGCCAGCAGGACTGAACGTGTTTCGGCTGTACCTGTTCACACAACACAGCACAGCACAGCGCGGCGCAGCGCGGCGCGGCGCGGCGCGGCACAGCGCGTGGCGGGGCGGGGCGGTCCCCCGCCGTAAGCCTTTAAGGTGGCCTCGAAGTGAAATCGAACCACCGGTCTAGGACGCAGACAGGTATCTGTGTCTGGGGTAAAGTGCATGGATCTTGAACTTTGGTCGGTTAGAAATGTGGTTTGCGCTTACTGCTGTCAATCTGTGCGCCTTGAATAAGGGTGAAATGGCGCTGTCCGTAAGTGGAGTGATATGCGCAATTCATCTCAATGATTTGACTTTAAATGTAAAATACTTCCAGATATATATATATATATATATATATATATATATATATATATATATATATATATATATATATACTGTGTGTGTGTGTGTGTGTGTGTGCGCGCGCGCTCGCGCCTAACCGGAAGTATGTTATAATTCAAGACGAATCATTGAGATGTCAGTTTACCCTGGTAGCCTAATAGCCTCTCTCTCTCTCTCTCTCTCTCTCTCTCTCTCTCTCTCTCTCTCTCTCTCTCTCTCTGTGTGTGTGTGTGTGTGTGTGTGTGTGTGTGTGTGTGTGTGTGTGTGTGTGTCTTGAAAGAGGACGATAGACATGCAATGCCAGTGTTTCCCCGGTGCCCGATGCGCTCATTGGTTCGTACCTCAACGTGACACAAGTTTTGGTGGATTACCCCAGATATCTCCACCGGCGGCTAGTGAAGCAGTGCGCCTTTGTCTCCGTACTCCTGTCACCACTGCGTCCGCCTTCTTCCAGCGGGACCCTTCGGGATATTCAAGGGTAACTTGAACGGCAGCCTATTCCTAAACGACAACTTAATGCAAACATGCTTTGGAGTTTTTTACCCGTCATGTTGTCCATGTCGTCCAGCAAGCCACACACGTTATCTAAACCGAGGGAGCCTTGTTTGATGCCAACTTTTTTGCTGATGGCATCCTTGTTGCTGAGGGGGGCCCTGGCCGTGCGTGCGGCAGACGACTCCCTGGGTTGCGCGTCCTGCGGCTTGCCGGCGATGGAGAGGGACGCGGAGGAAAAGATTATCATAGAAATCGCAAAGCAACAAATTCTAGATAAGCTACACCTGAAAGAGAGACCGAACATCACCCAGACGGTGCCCCGAGCAGCGCTCTTAACCGCGCTCCGCAAACTGCACACGGGCAGAGTCAGGCAGGACGGCACTTTGGAGCTGGACAACAATATACCTTCCAAAAACAAAGGATATGAAATAGTGAGCTTCGCAGATTTTGGTAAGTCTCTTATTCGCCGCATAGGTGGCGGGTTCTAGCAAAGTGTTTGACAAGAGCGCTCGCTTTTTTACAAGGAGCGCCTTTTACGCACGTCACAGTTAATCGAAGACAGCTATTTGGAGATACCTATCGTGTATCAGACAAGATATTATAACCTCATTTCAAGGCATTTTTCTTCACCCATGACGTAGAAATAGGAGTAGACCTCGTGGTCTTGTAATTTTATAAGCAATAAGACCACTTTAAGTGACAAGTATAACTGATGGCAAGTCAAAATGCTTTCGCTAGAAGTAGCTTTAGGTTAACCTATATTGATTTGATTCTTGAATGCAAAGATTCTGCGAAAGGTTTAAACTCTAAATATATAGAATAACTTAAAGATCCCCCTTTTTTATGTATCTGATCTAGATGAGACACACAGCAGTGATGGGCTCAGCCTCAGCCTCAGCTTCCAGTTCCTGCAGGAGCATGGCCAGAGCATCCAAGTGCTCCAGTCCTCTCTGTGGGTGTACGCCCGCTCCTCTGAGAACCCTCACCGAAACTCCCGCCTCCTCGCCCGTGTCTTCCTTTCCAGAGATGATGGCAGTTCTGGCTCCAACCGCACCCTGGTGATGGAGAAGATGCTGGAAGTGCAGGAGAGCAACTGGCACACCTTTCCCATCACCCGCACACTGCAGGCCTTCCTAGACGGTGGCCAACACCGGCTACAGCTGGAGGTGATCTGCAATGAAGATGGGAAGAACCTTTGCTCCCCGAGTGACCCCATCAACCCCCTCCACCAGCCCTTCCTGGTGGCGCAGGTACGCCTCCGTGACAGCCACTCCAAACACTTAATCAGGAAGCGCTCATTGCGCTGCGGCGATGATGTGACCGTGTGCTGCAAGAGGGACTTCTACATCAAGTTCAAGGATATCCAGTGGCAGGATTGGATCATTGCACCTGAGGGTTACCATATGAACTACTGCATGGGTCAGTGCCCCCAGCATCTGTCTGGCTCCCCGGGTATAGCCTCCTCCTTCCACGCCACCGTCTTCAGCCAGCTGAAAGTCAACGGTATCAACACGGCTGTGTCCTCATGCTGCATTCCCACAGAGCGCCGACCCCTCTCCATGGTGTACTTCAACTCACAGCATAGCATTGTCAAAACGGACGTCCCCGACATGATAGTGGAGTCTTGTGGGTGCACATAAAGGAGAATAGGAGGAAGAGAGAAGGAAGAGAGATGGAATAGTTTGTAAATTGACATTTGCATTCATTCAACGCGTCCAGTTTTTGGACAACACAGTTTTGTGAACAACAAATGATGATAGCACCTGGACACATAGTCCAAAGAGTTTGGCAATGAAATCAGATGTATCCACTATTTAAAATACTCCCTCTCTTACAAAATCATCAATGTTTTTTTTCACATTTGATAGACTTTTGAAAGGATAGTTCATTAACGAAATGAAATCAGCCATATATTGATTGCTAAATACCAAGTAGTGATTTTTTTCAAGAAAAACTGGATAAAAATATACTGTCCAGTGGAAGAAATTAAGTTCTAATTTTTTGTTACCAATATGTTGTTTTCAGAGATTACAAAATTTTGCATTGTCCAAAATGCCCAAAACATTGTCCAAAAGAGATTACAAAAGTTTGTGTTGTCCTATTTCCCAGACACACAGTGGGAAATAGCCTTTTTTTCTGCAGTGTATGCAAAAACCTGCATGCATGCAGAAACAAACCCACCTACACACACACACACACACACACACACATACACACACTAGAGCATATATCCACGCGACAGCTTTAGCTCTATGCCACATGTTAAGTTTCACATTAGTACTATGTCAGCCTGATAATAGGGTGTGGCATATTACACAATAAGCTTCCACCAAGAAGTGTGGTCATTGTCTGAGGGCTGGTTATCACAACTGGACAGATTTCAGAGGGGATCCATGATGGACTCATGTGACTATTTTGAAGTTGTACTGTTCACCATGCATCCTATGTTTTGTGCTTGAATTCTGAATTTTCTGTATGCTAGATAAGCCAAAAGCTGTTTAAAGTGAGAAATTAACCACGTAAATCTGGTTCAGAAGACTGCAAGGTAATATCAATGTGTTGAACGAGGACAGCAATGTGGTTGAGGGAAATTTTGTCATTATTCTGGGTTATTTTTACATGTTCTATACAGAGTGATATATATGCCCGGATCATGAGCAAGAGTAAGATAATAGACTCTGGAAAACAGAGGACGATATAAAATTCACAAGAGATATTTATATCGGCCACAATGCATAGAATCTCCTTTAAGAAATATTTTAGGAAAATGACTCATAGTGTAAGAATGACAACAAATATATTGAGAAAGTGAAGAATTTAATTTGTAGCCCCTAACCTGATGTGATATTTATGTCTACAATCTTTGTTATTTTATTTTGGTATATAAAACTTTGAGATTGCTGTTGATATCCCATTCAAAGATGCAGTAGAATCTGAGCACAGTGCCTGGATCCTGGGAAACTGGAAATAGAACTGACAAGTCTTCTTGCTCTTAAAAATACCATTGTGCCGCATTTACAGTGGGATAGTTTCCAGTATCTCTATATAAATGAAATCTGACAATGATTATCATTGTGCAGAGCTGATATATTCCCATGGCTACTTCGGCCCGTTCCTTAGTTTGCCTACCTGCTGTCAAAAATTTGAATTTATGGTACAAAGAGATTACAAAACTGAAACTGTGCCTTCTATTTTCTTTAAGCAATATTGTTTCCAAAATGTAGTGGACAAATGCTACCTTGACATTTGATATCAAGGCACACTGGTTAGATGGATTCTAAAGTCCAAAATGAACCAGTGCTATAGTCATATTTGTGCATCACAAAGTTCAAGTATATTCATGACCATGTATTCATACTTTGTGATCGATGCAATCTTTTGTGTCAATATATGACACAATGGTCAAACAATCTTTCATTTCCCTTTTGATCATAATTTGATTTTTTGGGTATGGCATTCAAGCAGCAATATCATGAGCTTGTGATACAATAAGAGGCATCTGTTGCAACCAGTGCAACACAAGAGAAACGTGACAAATGACCGGACTTTTAGAGGTAGAATCCTTCCTGATAGCTGTCCATGCACACCAGCTGCTGCTGCATGAGCACTGAAATGTATTTAATCAGCATCTTCACTGTAATGTTTACTCAGGCAATCAGTTGGGCAACTGGGGCTTCTGACGGCATGAACTCGAGGTTATTTTGTCAGGAGCAGAAAACAAACATTTAGCTATTGCTTCAGCGTCTGCTAATGTGAAGGTCTGTGAGGCAGGTGGGTCAATGGGCATGTGTTGCAGGCTTGTTGGCACTTGCATAGTCTCCCCAAAGTCTAAAGTTTTTTTGGATGATGTAAAGTCATATGCATTCCGGTCAAAGGGGATGTTACGATGACTGAGCTGAAAAAGAACCCGTCTCTCATCAGCTTGTCAACGCATTTGAGTTTTAGTTTACACAAAGCTTTGCAGTGTAGAAGTCAAAGCCCTTGTCTTCTTTCTCGATAGTGTCTTGTACGGCAACTATCCATGCTCCAGTGGTGTACTGTTTCATTTAAAGCCCTTAACTTCTGTGTTGTACTGCTGTACTGTGCTGGCTGTTAGAATCACAGGGCTTTAAGAGCCTTGACGGGCAACATTTTGAGGTGATGACGATTGAGAACTTTTGAAAACATTGATAACTAACAACTAGGTTCATCAATGTCCACCCCCCTTTTTTCCCTCCAATTTCACCCAGCCAATTACCTCACTCGTCTGAGCCATCCCGGTTGCTGCTCGACTCCCTCTGCCGATCCGGGGAGGGCTGCAGACTACCACATGCCTCCTCCGATACATGTGGAGTCAGTCGCCAGCCGCTTCTTTTCACTTGACAGTGAGGAGTTTCGCCAGGGGGATGTGGCGCGTGGGAGGATCATGCTACCCCCTCCCCAGTTCCCCCTCCTGCCTGAACAGGCGCCCCGACCGACCAGAGGAGGTGCTAGTGCAGCGACCAGGACACATACCCACATCCAGCTTCTCACCCACAGACACAGCCAATTGTGTCTGTAGGGACACCTGACCAAGCCAGAGGCAACACGGGGATTTGAACCAGCGATCCCCGTGTTGGTAGCCAACGGAATAGACCATTATGCTACCCAGACGCTCCTCAATTACCATTTCCTCCAATTTGATGTTCCCTATTCACATTTGAATGCTGACAATCATTATCACCTCATCAACACCATTGTGTTCAAAACCTGCAGATATAAAATTAACGCTGTGTTTTATGTGGTTTTGTTTTATTTTGCAAGCACTTCCTGTCCCAGGCCTCTATGTGACATTGAGATGCCATCCTAACATACTTGCTACTTAGCTTACAAAAGCACTTTATCACGCTACTGTTTTTGGAGGGAATTTCTGCTTGAAATATTCCATTAATTGTAGTTGTGGCAGACATGACCTAAAAAGACGCTAAAGCAAAAAGCAAATGTCAATCGGTTTATTTTCTTAGGGTTTAGTTGTGTTTCAATATGGGATATTGTATATTTTTGTGAGACATAGGAATGACGCGTGAATTTCACTACACTGTAACTGGTGCAAATGAAGCCAGCATTTTAATTCTGTGTCATTTTGTAGTAATTCTGATCTCTATTTTTTTTATGATGTTATATTTATCATATACGAAATTCTTGTGTTGACTATGAAGTGTAAATAGTTTGTCATAATATATTGAAATGATATAATTGCAGCGAAAATGCATTTTACATAAATAAATATTTTGAATTCATGCAGTGTAAATTTGTTGTTGTTTTTTTTCTCTATGAATCTTTTCCTCAGCTATCTCTTATTCAGATGTAGAGACAATCCTTCGACTAAAATACAACTATTTCTGCAGCGAAGGACAACTGAAAACACATTGAACGTGTACAACTTTCTATCAACTATCAAAATAGTTCACTTCCCATCTTTGTTCTTTATGTTTAGCGCAACTTTACACAAGTGTGTCATCATAAATAAAGTGATGGGACAAGCAGCTATCCCTCCAATATATGTGAAATTTCTCCAATACTTTCTAAACAGAAACACTTTCTTTAAGCATCGGCATGCATGCTTACGGCATTGATGAATGAGAAGCATCACAATTACTGGAAAAGTTCTTTGCAATACGAAACATAACAAGCATGGTTCCAATTTTAGCCCACATGAAAACGTGGCTTCTGTCATGTCATCAAATTGGTATCGTCTGTAGGGCAAAGGCTGTGTTTGCGCGGACAAATAGTGGAAGTGCTTTTATGAACTATCTTTATTTGCTGTGTAAATAGCTGTCAGCTTCCCCTGGCATGTATTCACTCTCATATCAGGCATTTGCATCAGGAATTGATAATGATCCAACACCGAGACAGTAGGTCAGAAGTAAATGATCATGAAGAAACCTAATGGGTGGATTGCAAATACTTCAGACTGCAGCAGCAACACTTTTAACTGGGACCAAGAGGAGAGATCACGTAACTCTCATTTTAGTCAAACACCACTGAGTTTCTGTTCATTCTTCATCCATAATGTTTAAAGCAATTCATCCCTTGGTCCTATTGTATGTGATCTGTAAGTACTGACTTCAATCCATTGTCAAATATCTGGTCATTTAATGTCCCTAAATCTACATTAGAATCACAAGTTGAACAGAATATTAACTGTCAGGTCACTCTAACCTCTGGAACAATTGCCATGAGAAAATAACAGTATTAACCTCTGTATCTTTCTTTTAGACTCAACTAAAAAATTAATTTAATGAACTTGTATCAAACAGAAAACATTTGATATTATGGTTGGGTTTTTGAATAGTACAAGTCCCTTTGCTATTGCTGTTCATTATCCCATTAGGGGTGTTATTGTTATTAGTGTTATTTAGATCACTGTTTTAGTGTTATATTCTGTCCTGGGCTCTTTTTTTGTGACAGATTATCTTTTACTCTATCTTATGCCATGATCAGGCTAAGCGATTTCAGCCCAATTTTGTCGTCGCCAACAAATTCCAGCATTGGGCTGATTATGAACCCCTTGTAGTGTGTCATAAATAGACGTCTACTAACCTACTACTACTTTCAGCTGCTCCCGTTAGGGGTCGCCACAGCAGATCATCCGTTTCGATTTCTTCATGTCTTCTGCATCTTCCTCTGTCACACCAGCCACCTGCATGTCTTCCCTCACCACATCCATAAACCTCCTCTTTTGCCTTCCTCTTTTCCTCTTCCCTGGCAGCTCCATATTCAGCATCCTTCTCCCAGTATACCCAGCATCTCTCCTCCACACATGTCCAAGCCATCTCAATCTTGCCTCTCTTGCTTTGTCTCCAAACCGTCCAACTTGGGCAGCCCCTCTAATATACTCATTCCTCATCCTGTCCTTCTTCGTCACTCTCAAAGACAATCTTAGCATCTTCAACTCTGCAACCTCCAGCTCCGCCTCCTGTCTTTTTGTCAGTGCCACTGTCTCCAAACCATATAACACAGCTGGTCTCACAACCATCTTGTAAACCTTCCCTTTAACTCTTGCTGGTATCCTTCTGTTGCAAATCACTCCTGACACTCTTCCCCACACACTCCACCCAGCCTGCACTCTTCTTCACCTCTCTTCTGCACTCCCCATTACTTTGGACAGTTGACCCCAAGTATTTAAACTCATATGCCTTTGTCATCTCTACTCCTTGCATCCTGACCATTCCACTGTCCTCCCTCTCATTCAGGCATAGGTATTCTGTCTTTCTCCTACTGACTTTCATTCCTCTTCTCTCCAGTGCATACCTCCACCTCTCCAGGCTCTCCTCAACCTGCACCCTACTCTTGCTATGGATCACAATGTCATCCGCAAACATCATCGTCCACGGAGACTCCTGCCTGATCTCGTCCATCAACCTGTCCATCACCATTACAAACAAGAAAGGGCTCAGAGCCGATCCTTGATGTAATCCCACCTCCACCTTGAAACCATCTGTCTTTCCAACCGCACACCTCACCATTGTCACACTTCCCTCATACATATCCTGCACCACTCCTACATACTGCTCTGCAACGCCTGACTTCTTCATACAATACCACACCTCCTCTCTCGGCACTCTGTCATAAGCTTTCTCTAAATCTACAGACACAATGTAACTCCTTCTGGCCTTCTCTATACTTCTCAATCAACATTCTCAAAGCAAACATCGCATCTGTGGTGCTCTTTCGTGGCATGAAACCATACTGCTGCTCGCTAATGGTCACCTCTACTTTTAACCTAGATTCTATTACTCGTTCCCATGTCTTCATTCTGTGGCTGATCAACTTTATACCTCTGTAGTTGCTACAGTTCTGCACATCGCCCTTGTTCTTGAAAATTGGTACCAGTATGCTTCTTCTCCACTCCTCAGGTATCCTCTCACTTTCCAAGATTGTGTCCAACAATCTAGTTAAAAACCCCACTGCCATCTATCCTAAACATCTCCATGTCTCCACAGGTATGTCATCAGGACCAACTGCCTTTCCACTCTTCATCCTCTTCACAGCTTCCCTCACTTCCTCCTTGCTAATCCACTGCACTTCCTGATTCACTATCCACATATCATCCAACCTTCTCTTGCTCTCATTTTCTTCATTCGTCAGCCCCTCAAAGTATTCCTTCCACCTTCTTAGCACACTCGCCTCGCTTGTCAGCACATTTCCATCTCTATACTTGATCTCTCTAACTTACTGCACATCCTTCTCAGCTTGGTCCCTCTGTTTAGCCAATCGGTACAAGTCCTTTTCTCCTTCCTTAGTGTCTAATCTTTCATACAACTCACCATATGTCTTTTCCTTTGCCACCTCTCTCTTTGCTTTATGCTGCATCTCCTTGCACTCCTGTCTACTTCCTTCGTCTCTCTGACTATCCCAATTCTTCTTTGCCAAACTCTTCCTCTGTATAATTTGCTGTACTTCCTCATTCCACCACCAAGTCTCCTTGTCTTCCTTCCTCTGTCCTGATGACACACCAAGTACATTCCTAGCTGTCTCCCTCACTATTTCTGCAGTGCCTTCCCAGCCATATGGCAACTCTTCACTACCACCCAACGCCTGTCTTAACTCCTCCCTGTACTCAACACAACAGTCGTCCTTCTTCAACTTCCACCATTTGATCTTCAGCTCTGCCTTCACTTGCTTCCTCTTCTCAGTCTTCAAAGTCATCCTACAGACCACCATCCTATGCTGCCTACCTACGGTCTCCCGTCACCACCTTGCAGTCTCCAATCCCTTTAAGATCGCGCCTTCTACATAAGATATAGTCCACCTGTGTGCACTTTCCTCCACTCTTGTACGTCACCCTGTGTTCCTCCCTCTTCTTGAAATATGTATTCACCACAGCCGTTTCCATCCTTTTTGCAAAATCGACCACCATCTGTCCTTCCACATTATTCTCCTTGACACCATACCTACCCATCACCTCCTCATCACCTCTGTTCCCTTCACCAACATGTCCACTGAAGTCCATTCCAATCACCACTCTCTCCTCCTTGGTTACACTCTCCACCACATCATCCAACTCACTCCAGAATCCTTCTTTCTCTTCCATCTCACACCCAACTTGTGGGGCATATGCACTGATAACATTCAGCAATACACCTTTGATTTCCAGCTTCATACGCAAGTTCAAGTTCAAGTACTTTATTTGTCAGCTGTACAGAAATACAGATTAAAACATGCAGTGAAATGAAAGGGAATACTCAGTCAGTCACTGTGTGACATAAGCCTAGTATATAGAGATAATCATCACTCTGTCCGACACTCTCTTCACCTCCAGCACACTCTTGACATTCTCTTCCTTCAGAATTACCCCTACCCCATTTCTCCTCCCATTCGCACCATGGTAGAAGAGTTTGAACCCACCTCCAATACTCCTGGCCTTACTCCCCTTCCATATGGTCTCCTGCACAAACAGTATGTCTACCTTTCTTCTTTCCATCTTATCAGCCAGCTCTCTCCCTCTATCAGTCATAGTGCCAACATTCAAAGTTCCGACTCTCACCTCCACATTCCTACCCTTCCTCCTCTCTCGCTGCCTCGGGACATGCCTCCCCTTCTCCTTCTCCTTCGCCCAACAGTAGCATAGTTTCCACCAGCACTCTGCTGGTTAACAGTACTGGTGATGGTCGTTGGTAACCCGGGCCTTGACCGATCTGGTATGTAAATCTTATTTATGATCCTTATATTTGATTTGGCAAAGATTTTACGCTGGATGTTGTTTCAGCTCAAAGTTTTTTTATTGAAAATCCCAGAACTCCCCACATACCAGACATATATATACTATATACATACTGGATATATCGTCATGGCAACCTGGTTAACACACTTAACATGCCTGTAACCTCTCCTTTCCTTTGGAACATAAATCCAATCAAATGCTCAACGTAACATTTCCTCCAACTTCTCCAGGGTGCATGTAGACGTATTACATAATGCATTGTCTCCACAATCACATTTTTTTTTAACAATGAACATGGAGCAGTCCAACAGTCTTTTGTGAACAGTTTCTTTGTGTATGGACTGTAAATGTGTATGTGTGTGTGTGAGTGGGTTTTTGTAAGGGCAGCAATCCGCCTACACCCTAGTGCCCATGTTCACTCACTGACACCTCAAAGTCACAAGTTCAGTCTTTGTAGTGGCCGTGACAGGTGGCCACTATATGAGTAGACAGCCTGGACTGTTGTGCCACTGGGTTTTCCCGGTGTCGAGCACTGCCCTTGTGCTGGTGCACTTGGCGTGTGAGGAGGTACCACCTCACTTGGTTCACCCTGACCTGAGACAGTCCTCGTCTCGGCTGAGGTGGTCTTTCCGGTGACATGTCCCTGTTCAGGACTGCTCTGCTCAGGCATTCCCAAGTGCTGTGTTTGGGCTAAGTGCTCTTCTACACACAGATCTACACGGTTGCATTTGTAGAGTGTGCCGTCAACATCCACCATGAATGAATGAGGAACGACTTTCTGAAGACACTGTCCCAGAGGCCATATGATCACCAGGTAGTAGCCTCATTCTTATATGAGCTCCCACATTCAGCGCTAGGAGGTCCCTGGCAGATCTGTCTTAGGTTGATTTTGCCATCCGCTGTTTCCACCGCAACTTCTCTGTCACTCCGACCAAATGGAGCCTTTCGGGTCCATTTGTACACTCTCAGAGATAAATTAACACTCAGGAAGTTAAATTAATACTCAGTATTTTACTGTGTACCCTTCTGTCGCAAATCACTACTGATACTCTCCTCCACCCACTCCATCCTGCCTGCACTCACTTCTTCACCCCTCTTCTGCACTCCCCATTACTTTGAACAGTTGACCCCAGTATTTAAACTCATCCAACTTTGCCACTTTTACTCCTTGCATCCTCACTATTCCACTGTCCTCCCTCTAATTCACACATATGTATGTGTTTCATCTTACTCCTTCTGATTTTCCTTCCTCTTCTCTCCAGCGCATACCTCCACCACTCCAGGCTCTCCTCAACCTGCTCCCTACCCTCACTACAGATCATAATGTCATCAGTGAACATCATAGTCCATGGACACTCCTGCCTGATCTCGTACAGCAACCTGACTGTCACCAAAAGGGCTCAGAGCCGAACCCTGATGTAATCCCACCTCCACCTTGAACCTATCCGTCATTCCTACTGCACACCTCACCACTGTCACACTGCCCTTATCCATATCCTGCACCACTCTTACATACTTCTCTGCCGCTCCTGACTTCCTCATACAGTACCACACCTTCTCTCTCAGCACCCTGTCATATGCTTTCTCTAAATCTACTAAGACACAATGTAACTCCTTCTAACCTTCTCTATACTTCTCCGTCAACACTCTCAAAGCAAACGTCACATCTGTAGTGCTGTTTTGTGGCATGAAACCATACTGCTGCTTGCTAATCATCACCTCTCCTCTTAGCCCAGCTTCCACTACTCTTTCCCATAATTTCATGCTGTGGCTGGTCAACTTTATACCTCTGTAATTATTACAGCTCTGCAGTTCACCTTTATGCCCCCCCTTTTTTCTTCTCAACTATACGTGGCCAATTACCGTATTTTTTAAGCTGTCCCAGTTGCGGCTCCACCCCCTCTGCCAAGAGGAGAAGGGCTGCAGACTACCTCATGCTTCCTCCTATAAATGTGGAGTCACCAACTGCTTCTTTTCACCTGACATTGATGAGTTTTGCCAGGGGGACATAGTGCATGGGAGGATCATGCTATTCCCCCCAGTTCCCCCTCCCCCCAGAACAGACGCTCTGACTGACCAGAGGAGGTGCAAGTGCAGCGACCAGGACACATACCCACATCCAGCTTCCCACCCGCAGACACGGCCAATAGTGTCTGTAGGGACTCCCAACCAAGCTGGAGGTAACACAGTGATTCGAACCAGCCATCCCCATGTTGGTAGGCAATGGAATAGACTGCTATGCAACCCGCATGTCCCCCTTCACCTTTATTCTTAAAAATCAGTACCAGTACACTTCTTCTCCAGTCCTCAGGCATTCTCTCACTTTCCAAGATTGTGTTAAATAATCTAATTAAAAAATCCACTGCCATCTCTCCTAAACATCTCCATGCCTCCACCGGTATGTCAGCTGGATGAACTACCTTTGCAATCTTCATCCTTTTCATAGCTGTCCTCACTCCATCCTTGCTAATCTACCGCACTTGCTGATTCACTATGCCCACAACATACAACCTTCTCTCTCTCTCATTTTCTTCATTCATTAGCCCCTCAAAGTACTCTTTCTACCTTCTCAACACACTCTCCTCACTTGTCTGTACATTTCCATCTCTATCCTTGATTGCACTAACCTACTGCACATCCTTCCCAGCTCAGTCCATCTGTCTAGACAATTGGTACAAAACCTTTTCTCCTTGCATGCTGTTCAACCTCTCATACAACTTGCCATATGCCTTTTCCTTTTCCTTTGCCACCTCTCTCTTTGCTTTACACTGCATCTCCTTGTACTCCTGTCAACTGTCTTCATCTCTCTGACTATCCCACTTCTTTGCTAACCTCTTCATCCTTATACTTTCCTGTACTTCCTCATTCCACCACCAAGTCTCCTTGTCTTCCTTCCTCTGTCCTGATGACACACTAAATACCTTCCTAGCTGTCTCCCTCACTATTTCTGCAGTGGTAGCCCAGCCATCTGGCAACTCTTCACTACCACCCAGTTTCTGTCTTAGCTCCTCCCTGAACTCCCTTACTGCCTGGTATGGCAACTATACTGCTCAAGACCAAAAAGCCCTGCCGAGAGTGGCACACTTGAGTGAGCATACCACCGGGTCCACACTCAGCCCCCTACAAGACTTATACACCAGACAGTGCAGGGCCAGCACTAAAAGGATGATCATGGATCCCCATCTACCCATTAACAGATTGTTTCAGCCACTGCGGTCAAGCAGACGCCTCTGCAGCCACAACGCCAACACAGAGAGACTCAGAAGGACCCCCCCCCCCAGGCCACTAAACTCATAGCAATAACAATTACATTTGTAATAATACTTTGCTAATTACTCATTTAGTATAACTGCATACTTGTACTTGTATAGCAAATCCACATTGTAAATGTGTATTTATCGGGATATACCTTCTGTATACTCCCCAGATATTTAAAAAAAAACTTGATTGTATTGTTTTTTTCGTTTTTTTAATTTAATTTTATTGTTTATATTTTTTAACCCAGCCACTGAGGATCCACAAGCCAGTGCATTCTTAGTGCCGGTCCCAGGCCTGGATAAATGGGGAGCGTTGTCTCAGGACGGGCATCTGGCATAAAACCTTTGCCAAATCATATATACGGTTCATAAATCAGATTTCCATACTGGATCGGTCGAGACCCGGGTTACCAACGACTGCCACCGGTACTGTTGGCCAGCAGGATGTCGATGGAAACTATGCTACTGTTGGGCGAAGGAGAAGGAGAGGGGGAAGGCATGTCCAGAGGCAGCAGGGGAGGAAGAAGGGTAGGAGTGTGGAGGTGAGAGTCAGAACTTTGAATGTTGGCACTATGACTGGTAAAGGGAGAGCTGGTTGATATGATGGAGAGAAGGAAGGTAGATATACTGTGTGTGCAGGAGATCAGGTGGAAGGGGAGTAAGGCCAGGAGTATTGGAGGTGGGTTCAGACTTTTCTACCAGGGTACAGATGGGAGGAGAAATAGGTAGGGGTAATTCTGAAGGAAGCGAATGTCAAGAGTGTGTTGGAGGTGAAGAGAGTGTCGGACAGAGTGATGACTATAGAGCTGGAAATCGAAGGTGTGATGATGAATGTTATCAGCACATATGCCCTGCAAGTTGGGTGTGAGATGGATGAGAAAGAAGAATTCTGGAGTAAGTTGGATGAAGTGGTGGAGAGTGTACCCAAGAAGGTGAGAGTGGTGATTGGAGAGGACTTCAGTGGGCATGTTGGTGAAGGGAACAGAAGTGATGAGGAGGTGATGGGCAGGTATGGTGCCAAGGTTAGGAATGTGGAATGACAGATGGTGCTGGATGTTGCAAAACCGATGGAAATGGCTGTGGTGAATGCACATTTCAAGAGGGAGGAACACAGGGTGATGTATAAGAGTGGAGGAAAGTGCACACAGGTGGACTACATCTTACGCAGGAGGTGCAATCTGAAAGTGATTGGAGTCTGCAAGGTGCTGACAGGGCAGAATGTAGCTAGGCAGTATCGGATGGTGGTCTGTAGTATGATTTTGGAGACCAAGAAGAGGAAGAGAGTGAAGGGAGAGCCAAGGATAAAATGGTGGAAGTTGAAGAAGGAAGACTGTTGTGTGGAGTTCAGGGAGGAGTTAAGACAGGCACTGGGTGGTAGTGAAGAGTTGCCAGATTTTGGGCTACCACTGGAGGAAGGAAGACGAGGAGACTTGGTGGTGGAATGAAGAAGTACAGCAAATTATACAAAGGAAGACATTGGCAAAGAAGAAGTGGGATAGTCAGATAGATGAAGAAAGTATTCAGGAGTACAAGGAGATGCGGCATAAAGCAAAGAGAGAGGTGGTGAAGGCAAAGGAAAAAGTGTATGGCGAATTGTATGAGAGGTTGGACTATAAGGAAGGAGAAAAGGTCTTGTGCCATTTGGCTAGACAGAGGGACCGAGCTGGGAAGGATGTGCAGCAGGTTAGGGCGATCAAGGATAGAGATGGAAATGTGCTGACAAGCGAGGAGAGTGTGTTGAGAAGGTGGAAGGAGTACTTTGAGGGGCTGATGAATGAAGAAAATGAGAGAAAGAAGGTTGGATGATGTGTGGATAGTGAATCACGAAGTGTGGTTAATTAGCAAGGAGGAAGTGAGGGTAGCTATGAAGAGTGGAAAGGCAGTTGGTCCAGATGATATACCTGTGGAGGCATGGACGTGTTTAGGAGAGATGGCAGTGGGGTTTTTAACTAGATTGTTGGACACAATCTTGGAAAGTGAGAGGATACCTGAGGACTGAAGAAGAAGCATACTGGTACCGATTTTCAAGAATAAGGGTGATGTGCAGAACTGTAGTAACTACAGAGGTATAAAACTGATCAGCCACAGCATGAAGATATGGGACAGAGTGTAGAAGCTAAGTTAAGCGGAGAGGTAATTAGAGAGCAGCAGTATGATTTCATGCCATGAAAGAGAACTACAGATGCGATGCTTGGTTTGAGAATGTTGATGGAGAAGTATAGAAAAGCTCAGAAGGAGTTACGTTGTGTCATAGTGGATTCAGAGAAAGCATATGACAAGGTGCCGAGAGAGGAGGTGTGTTATTGCATAAGGAAGTCAGGAGTGGCAGAGAGGTATGTAAGAGTGGTGAAGGATATGTATGAGAGCAGTGTGACAATGGTGAGGTGTGCATTTGGGATTACTGTTGGGTTCAAGGTGGAGGTGGGATTACATCAAGGATCGGCTCTGAGCCCTTTGTTATTTGCAATGGCAATAGACAGGTTGACGGACGAGATCAGAGAGGAGTGTCCATGGACTATGATGTCCGCAGATGACATTGTGATCTGTAATGAGAGTAGGGAGCAGGTTGAGGAGAGCCTGGAGTGGTGGAGGTATGCACTGGAGAGAAGAGGAATGAAAGTCAGTAGGTGCAAGACGGAATAGATATGTGTGAATGAGAGGGAAGAGAGCGGAATGGTGAGGATGAAAGGAATAGAGATGATGAAGGTGGATGAGTTTAAATTCTTGGGGTGAAATGTTCAAAGTAACGGGGAGTGTGGAAGAGAGGTGAAGAAGAGCCTGCAGGTAGGGTGGAGGTGGTGGAGAAGAGTGCCAGGAGTGATTTGCCACAGAATGGTACCAGCAAGAATTAAAGGGAAGGTTTACAAGATGGTCGTGAGACCAGCTGTGTTATATGGTTTGGAGATGGTGGCACTGATGAAAAGACAGGAGGTGGAGCTGGAGGTGGCAGAGTTGAAGATGCTAAGATTTTCATTGGGAGTGATGAAAATGGACAGGTTTAGGAATGAGTTTATTAGAAGGACAGCTCAGGTTGGACCATTTGAAAAAAAAGCAAGAGAGGCAAGATTGAGATGGCTTGGACATGTGTGGGGGAGAGATGCTGGGTGTACTGGGAGAAGGATGCTGAAAATGGAGCTGCCAGGCAAGAGGAAAAGAGGAAGGCCAAAGAGGAGGTTTATGGATGTGATGAGGAGGACATGCAGGTAGGTGGCTGGTGTGACAGAGGAAGATGCAGACGACAGGAAGAGATAGAAATGGATGGTCCGCTGTGGCAACTCCTAACGGATGCAGCCAAAGGTAGTAGATTGTATTTTGATTTTATTCTTATTTTATTTTTGTTTTATTTCGTTTGATGCACTACTTCTTGGATTTTGCAGAAAATCATTTCACTGCTTATTGTTTTTTTTTTAATATGAAGTTTGTGACAAATAAACTTTTGAATCTTGATGTACTGGGCACCACATTTTTTAGACATACCACACAAGTATCAAAAAACAAGTATAAAAAGTTAGTAAAAATGTAAAAAGTGATGTAAAAAATATAAATATTTATAAGTCTGTTGTTCTATAGCATAGAATAGAATAGAATAGAATAGAATGCTTGAGGTTGATGTACACAAATGTCAGTATCGAGCACCAGGCAGTGTCATTATGATTAAGTCAGATATTAGCATAGCCTTTAGAAGAAAATAAGCAATTCAAAGACCAAGTGGTATCACTTCAGACTCTTTGTTTATCTCAGGTCAGAAATGTGGGTTAGGAACTCCAAGTGTGCACCTGCCCATGTGATTGTTTTAGAGCATGAAGAGTGCAGCATGGTGTGAGCATGTGAGTGACTGAGTGCTCCCTGACCCCAGAGGAAGTGAATGTGTTGGCCATACTAATGGAAAGTGGATTGTGGGGCCTTGCAATAGGTTTAAAAAACTACAGCGAAAAAACTAGTGACTCACTGATATACTGACACACTGACCCATAGACCCACTGATTGCTGTGCTCCACTAAAATCCTAATCCTCCTCTCCAGTCACAATCCCACAAATCCCCTGGGGAGGGTTAAGGTGTCTGTCAGACGCATCCCCTGAGGTGTCGGGAGGACAGCCCTCAGAAAGTATCTCTTTCTCTTTCTCTCTCACTTCCACCTCCTCCCCTCAGCACTCCTTATGTAACGACAGTAAACAACAGAATTTGGCTACATCCATTTCCAGACATGCTTTCATTGTTCTTACTCTTGCTATGTCAGTCCTTCAATGCCTTTTGTTTTTTCATGTGTATACTGCAATATACCGGAATCCAGCATGGTAGAGTCCATAGTAGAGGCCGATTTTACCTATTTGTGATTGTTATCTCTTGATTTTTTTCCCTGTCTGCACAGAAAAATACCTATCATTATCTTTTACATGTCCTTCTTGTCAAATTAGATTTTTACGATATACTTTGGTATGCATATAAAACTCCATGGAAATAGTAGACATGTTTTTTTCTTCTTTAAAACCTGTTCCTTTTCTTAAAACTTTGTTGCCTGTCAACAATGTGAAAAGTTGATAATTTCAAAAGCTTGAGATTGTTCCTGTTTTTTTTTTGTGTGTTTTTTTATGAACTATTTCTGTTGTCAATGTTAAGTCAAATCCCTGGAGGGAGCTCAATTATTCAACTACTGGAGACCCAGCCAGCTCAGTGAACTGGTGCAATGTAGTATACAGTACACAAATACGCTGTGATCTGAATCTGACCTCTGATTGCTGAGACCTTGCTCTCTCTCTTTGTAGGCTCCTGATCTCTCTCCATATCACTATATCCATATATTTCACAGGGTACCCTTAAACATCTTCTATAGCTATCTTATTTATCTAAGTGCAATATACATACTGTACTTAGTGGACTTGAGTTATAAATAAAAGGCTGATACATGTTTTCTTTCATCTGCAAATGCTAATAATGCATATAAAAACTAAAGCAGCTCAGACACCCTAGGTACAGTACAATAGATATGCCGTGTTGACTGAACTGTATAGCCTTCAAGCAATGTACGGGCCACTTCAAATAACTTTTAAATCCAGTGGATGATCCCATTACTACGGACCTAGTTACCTGATATATCTCTATGTGTTACATCACAACTGCCCCACTGCAGAGCAATATCCTGCACTCTTGATGTGATCTCTACGATTCAAGCCGTTAAGGTTCGAAGGCAGTGAAAACTTCTTTAGGTGCATATTGATATCACACCCTCATCACTGAAAAATGTGGGGACATCAAAACTGATTAAAGAATAAAATAATACCAGGCTGCTTTAATTTTCTACAGTAGCGCTATGCTTTTGACTTGGTCTCTATTGTAAATGAGGTCATTTGACCTGAAAAGTGTTTTGTGGGCAATAATGTTGTCTACTAATAGAAGGAATAATGTAAGATGATATTAGGTTGTTTTTTTTTTACATACTTTATTAATCCCCGTGGGGAAATTATGCTCTGCATTGAACCCATCCTAGCTGTGCAGCTAGGAGCAGTGGGGAGCCGCAGTGCAGCACCTGGGGACCAACTCCACTTCGTCTTGCCATGCCTTGGTCAGGGCCACAGTACTAACCCTAACATGCATGTCTTTTTGATGGTGGGAGGAAACCAGAGCACCCGGAGAAAACCCACCGCAGACACGAGGAGAACATGCAAACTCCACACAGAGGATGACCTGGGATGACCCCAAGGTTGAACAACCCCGGGGTTCAAACCCAGGACCTTCTTACTGTGAGGCGACAGTCCTAACCACTGGGCCACCATGCATTGCTGCTGTAATTTGAATATATCCAATCCTTTAGTTAAAAAAATGTGTTACAATGATGACTCTTCTATTCAAAGGCTACCTGCTGTTTTGCCATAAATATTAAAATGGGTGCTTATTTAACATTAACTAGAAATAGAATATGTTTTGCTTACAATTTTGTTGACAATTTTGTGAATTCAGCTCATGCTCATGCTACAAATGGATATTTCAGACAGATAAAACTAGACAGTAGATCAAAATATTTTTACATAATTCCTTATTCTCTGCAAGGACATTCCTTATTCTCTGCAAGGACATCCTCATTCAGTGTTGCATGACTTGACCAAGCTTTGCCAAGCATTTGCTAATGTTTTTGTTTTGCACTCGTGTTTGCAGTGTGCGAATTACACTAAGTCCAAAACGAAAATACAAAACTCAAGCATCAATATTCAGTGTTAAGGCCTCCGATTTAGTTTTTTAGAGGCCTTGCCCGCCCCCAATATGCCATATAATTTACACGCTGTGTTTGTCAAATGTCAAATATTAAATTATTTTTGCTTTTATTGTTTCCACATTAATAAAGAGTGAAAATGATCATTCTGTGAATATAATTTAAAGTACAGTTTTAGCAGAAAGCTAAAACCCGTGTTAAAGCATTTGCAATATGTTAATAATGATGTCTTCCCTTCATATCAGAAAATAGGCTACCAAAAAAAGAAGAAATAAAAGCAGCTACCTGAATGTAATCCAATAACCATACTTCATAATATCCAATATTCGGGCAGCATGGTGGCCTAGTGGTTAGCGCTGTCACCTCACAGTAAGAAGATCCTGGGTTCAAACCCCAGGGATATCCAACCTTGGGGGCCATCCCAGGTCGTCCTCTGTATGGAGTTTGCATGTTGTTCCCGTGTCTGCGGTGGGTTTTCTCTGGGTGCTCCGGTTTCAATTCAATTCAATTTTATTGTCATTAAAAACAATGTGCAGGCACATGTTAAAAATGAAATGAGGGCTGTGGCTTCACCAAACAGTGCAAGACAGACACAGACAAACACAGCAAACACAGTATAAGATATACACACATGAGGACCAAAAGCTAAAAATAAGTAAAAAAAGAAAAGAAAAAAAAGAGCTGGAGTACAAAATGGGGGTGGTTTCCCCCACCATCAAAAAGACATACATGTTAGGGTTAATACTCCTGTCTGTACCCCTGACCAAGGCAATGGAAAGAAGAACTGGAGTTGGTCCCCGCGTGCTGCATGGCGGCTGCCCACTGCTCCTAGCTATACAGCTAGGAAGAGTTAAATGCAGACAGGAATTTCCCCATGGGGACTAATAAAGTATAACAAAATCAAATAAAATGCAGTCACTATGGTTTTTATTTTCTTAGGTACTATCTTGATTTACCAATGTCTTGATTTAATAATTAACCTCTTGTCGACAAATCCAATAAAATTACATTCAATCAGCTCACTTAATTATCTGCCATCACTTCACTAATCATAAACGGAAAAAAATTAGGGCTTGTTGAAACCGGATAAGAAAACATTCTCAGCACATATTTTTATAACACACACTCATAAACACAGTTATTGCAAAATCAGAAATGTCCTTTTTAGTCAGACTTTAACAGTCACCACAGATATGCGCTTGAGCATTGGAGCTATGTAGCATTGCTGACAATCTACTACTACTACTACTTTCGGCTGCTCCCGTTAGGGGTCGCCACAGCGGATCATCCGTTTCCATTTCTTCCTGTCTTCTGCGTCTTCCTCTGTCACACCAGCCACCTGCATGTCTTCCCTCACCACATCCATAAACCTCCTCTTTGGCCTTCCTCTTCTCCTCTTGCCTGGCAGCTCCATATTCAGCATCCTTCTCCCAATATACTCAGCATCTCTCCTCCACACATGTCCAAGCCATCTCAATCTTGCCTCTCTTGCTTTGTCTCCAAACCGTCCAACCTGAGCGGCCCCTCTAATATAATCGTTCCTAATCCTGTCCTTCTTCGTTACTCCCAGTGAAAATCTTAGCATCTTCAACTCTGCCACCTCCAGCTCCGCCTCCTGTCTTTTCGTCAGTGCCACTGTCTCCAAACCATATAACATAGCTGGTCTCACAACCATCTTGTAAACTTTCCCTTTAACTCTTGCTGATACCCTTCTGTCGCAAATCACTCCTGACACACTTCTCCACCCACTCCAACCTGCCTGCACTCTCTTTTTCACCTCTCTACTGCACTCCCTGTTACTTTGGACAGTTGACCCCAAGTATTTAAACTCAAATGCCTTTGTCACCTCCACTCCTTGCATCCTGACCATTCCACTGTCCTCTCTCTCATTCACGCATAGGTATTCCGTCTTGCTCCTACTGTCTTTCATTCCTCTTCTCTCCAGTGCATACCTCCACCTCTCCAGGCTCTCCTCAACCTGCACCCTACTCTCGTTACAGATCACAATGTCATCCGCGAACATCATCGTCCATGGAGACTCCTGCCTGATCTTGTCCGTCAACCTGTCCATCACCATTGCAAACAAGAAAGGGCTAAGAGCCGATCCTTGATGTAATCCCACCTCCACCTTGAAACCATCTGTCATTCCAACCGCACACCTCACCATTGTCACACTTCCCTCATACATATCCTGCACCACTCCTACATACTACTCTGCAACTCCTGACTTCCTCATACAATACCACACCTCCTCTCTCGGCACTCTGTCATAAGTTTTCTCTAAATCTACAAAGACACAATGCAACTCTTTCTGGCCTTCTCTATACTTCTCAATCAACATTCTCAAAGCAAACATCGCATCTGTGGTGCTCTTTTGTGGCATGAAATCATACTGCTGCTCGCTGATCGTCACCTCTCCTCTTAAACTAGCTTCTATTACTCTTTCCCAAATCTTCATGCTGTGGCTGATCAACTTTATACCTCTGCAGTTGTCACAGTTCTGCACATCACCCTTGTTCTTGAAAATCGGTACCAGTATGCTTCTTCTCCACTCCTCAGGCATCCTCTCACTTTCCAGGATTGTGTTAAACAATCTAGTTAAAAACTCCACTGCCATCTCTCCTAAACATCTCCATGCCTCCACAGGTATGTCATCAGGACCAATTGCCTTTCCACTCTTCAACCTCTTCATAGCTGCCCTCACTTCCTCCTTGCTAATCCGCTGAACTTCCTGATTCACTATCCCTACATCATCCAACCTTCTCTCTCTCTCATTTTCTTCATTCATCAGCCCCTCAAAGTACTCCTTCCACCTTCTTAGCACACTCTCCTCGCTTGTCAGCGCATTTCCATCTCTATCCTTGATCGCCCTAACTTGCTGCACATCCTTTGCAGCTTGATCCCTCTGTCTAGCCAATTGGTACAAGTCCTTTTCTCCTTCCTTAGTGTCTAATCTGTCATACAACTCACCATACGCCTTTTCCTTTGCCTTTGCCACCTCTCTCTTTGCTTTACACTGCATCTCCTTGTACTCCTGTCTACTTTCTTCATCTCTCTTACTATCCCACTTCTTCTTTGCCAACCTTTTCCTCTGTATAATTTGCTGTACTTCCTCATTCCACCACCAAGTCTCCTTGTCTTCCTTCCTCTGTCCTGATGACACACCAAGTACATTCCTAGCTGTCTCCCTCACTATTTCTGCAGTGGTTGTCCAGCCATCTGGCAACTCTTCACTACCACTCAGTGCCTGTCTTAACTTCTGCCTGAACTCCACACAACAGTCTTCCTTCTTCAACTTCCACCACTTGATCTTCGGCTGTGTCTTCACTCGCTTCCTCTTCTTGGTCTCCAAAGTCATCCTACAGACCACCATCCGATGCTGCCTAGCTACATTCTCCCCTGTCACCACCTTGCAGTCTCCAATCCCTTTAAGATCGCGCCTTCTACATAAGATATAGTCCACCTGTGTGCACTTTCCTCCACTCTTGTACGTCACCCTGTGTTCCTCCCTCTTCTTGAAATATGTATTCACCACAGCCATTTCCATCCTTTTCGCAAAATCGACCACCATCTGTCCTTCCGCATTTCTCTTCTTGACTCCATACCTTCCCATCACCTCCTCATCACCTCTGTTCACTTCACCAACATGTCCATTGAAGTCCGCTCCAATCACCACTCTCTCCTCCTTGGGTACCCTCTCCACCATGTCGTCCAACTCACTCCAGAATTCTTCTTTTTCATCCATCTCACACCCAACTTGCGGGGCATATGCGCTGATAACATTCAGCAATAAACCTTCAATTTCCAGCTTCATACTCATCACTCTGTCTGACACTCTCTTCACCTCCAGCATGCTCTTGATATACTCTTCCTTCAGAATTACCCCTACCCCATTACTCCTCCCATTCACACCATGGTAGAAGAGTTTGAACCCACCTCCGATACTCCTGGCCTTACTCCCCTTCCACCTGGTCTCTTGCACACACAGTATGCCTACCTTTCTTCTTTCCATCATGTCAGCCAGCTCTCTCCCTTTACCAGTCACAGTGCCAACATTCAAAGTTCCAACTCTCACCTCCACATGCCTACCCTTCCTCCTCTCTAGCTGCCTCTGGACATGCTTTCCCCCTCTCCTTCTCCTTCGCCAAACAGTAGCATAGTTTTCACCAAAACCCTGCTGGTTAACAGTACCGGTGGCGGTCGTTGGTAACCCGGGCCTCGACCGATCCGGTATGTAAGTCTTATTTATGATCCGCATATTTGATTTGGCAAAGATTTTACGCCGGATGCCCTTCCTGACACAACCCTCCCCATTTGTCCGGGCTTGGGACCGGCACTAAGGATGCACTGGCTTGTGCATCCTCAGTGGCTGGGTTGTAGCATTGCTGACAATGCAAAGACTTATTTGTACTGAGAAACTCCCAGTTTATCAATATCCAAATAACTTAGTGTGGCAAGGTACTGCTGAAAAAAGGAAACATTGATCTTGATTGAATGAAAGATAAAGACACCAAGCAAACAAATTCTTCAGAGCAGAAACCAAGCCATGAAGTCAAAGGAATTGTCTGTGGACCTCCGAGACAGGATTGTATCGAGACACAGATCTGGGGAAGAGTACAAAATTTTTTCTACAGCTTTGAAGGTCCTGAAGAGCACAGTGGTCTCCAACATTCATAAATGGAAGAAGTTTGGATCCACCAGGACTCTTCCTAGAGCTGGCCGCCCAGCCAAACTGAGCAATAGAGGGAGAAGGGCCTTGGTCAGGGAGGCGACCAAGAATGCAATGATCACTCTGACAGAGCTCCAGCGTTCCTCTGTGGAGATGGGAGAACCTTCCAGAAGGACAATCATCTCTGCAGCACTCCACCAATCAGGCCTATATGGTAGAGTGGCCAGATGGAAGCCTCTGCTCAGTAAAAGGCACATGACAGCCCGCTTTGAGTTTGCCAGAAAGCACCTAAAGGACTCTCAGACCATGAGAAACAAGATTCTCTGGTCTGATGAAACCAAGATTGAACTCTTTGGCCTGAATGCCAAACGTCATGTCTGGAGGAAACCAGGCACCTCTCATCACCTTGCTAATACCATCCCTACAGTGAAGCACGGTGGTGGCAGCATCATGCTGTGGGGATGTTTTTCAGCGGCAGGAACTGGGGGACTAGTCAGGATCGAGGGAAAGATGAATGGAGCAAAGTACAGAGATCCTTGATGAAAACCTGCTCCAGAGCGCTCAGGACCTCAGACTGGGGCAAAGGTTTACCTTTCAACACGACAATGACCCTAAGCACACAGCCAAGACAACGAAGGAGTGGCTTTGGGACAAGTCTGTGAATGTCCTTGAGTGGCCCAGCCAGAGCCCAGACTTGAACCCCGTTGAACATCTCTGGAAAGAGCTGAAAATAGCTGTGCAGCGACGCTCCCCATCTAACCTTACAGAGCTCGAGAGAATCTGCAGAGAAGAATGGGAGAAATACCCCAAATATAGGAGTGCCAAGCTTGTAGCTTCATACCCAAGAAGACTTGAGGCTGTAATCGCTGCCAAGGGTGCCTCAACCAAGTACTGAGTAAAGGGTGTGAATACTTATGTACATGCAATATTTCAGTTTTTTATTTTTAATAAATTTACAAAAATTTCTACAAAACCTTTTTCACTTTGTCATTATGGGGTATTGTATGTAGATTGATGAGAAAAAAAGGGGATTTAATCCATTTTGGAATAAGGCTGTAACATAACAAAATGTGGGGAAAGTGAAGGGGTGTGAATACTTTCTGGATGCACTGTGTGTATATATATATATATATATATATATATATATATATATATATATATATATATATATATATATATATATATATATATATATAGGGTAGCTAGGTTGTCCTGAGCAATACGTGGGACTGACTACCTGGGACCATGGAGGCAATGGAAATTGTTGCTATTGAAGTGAGTTTAGTTATCAGCTTGCAGAAATGATCCTTTACAAGGTTTTCCTGAAACCTTTAAAATTGGTGCATTTTGTGTATATTTTACCAGTGGAGTAAGTCAGTACAAGCTGGAAGGCTTACTGTTGATCATTGCAAGAGGGACTTAATGTATGTCAGTTTCTCATGTTTCTCTATATGAAAAGGCTCTCTTAGCACAAGTTTTTGGACATGTTTGTGCAATAATTTGATCTTTCTACTTAGAAGCAGTCTACTTCTCTGAACCGCGAACAGGTCACAACAGGTATTTGAGGTACCTTGGAATTTTACAACATGGACTCCAGGAACTTCAACAACTGATCTTTCCATTGTGCCTAAGGTGTCAAAACAGGTAGATCGGCAAGTCAGCGAAAAAAATAGACATCAGGCAAATGTTAACACACTTAAAACACATTAAAAGATGTACCAGGCTTTTCCAAAAACAATAAAACCAAAGAATTTTCATCTTTATCCAAAGAATCAATGCTTCTACAGTTAGCCAGTTCCTTATGTGCTTCCTTGCATAGAATGTGCAGCTTTAATGGGCTAGGCTACTCTATGACCTGTGTTACAGTTTATATCAAATAAGAGTCAGAAAGGTTTGGCTTGTTGAAGAGATGTCAGTAATAACATATCTTAAAATCTGCTTACCCACCAGTTGAGACAGAGAATTCCTAAACTTTGGCTTCCAGGTATTATCATTTTCACAGTCGGGAAAATAGAAAGTTGAGTGGTACTACCACATAAAACTTAGAAATGGCATAACTAAAAATGCAGTGATCATTAGCATAAAGTGCTCTTTCAACCAATCAAGCTAGGCATTAGCTTTTGTTAGTCAGATTCATAATATGAGTGTCAGAGAAGAAGGGTGTATGCCAGATGGCATTCCTTCAACATTAATATTTAACAATGTAAATGTGTGATGTTGAAGGCTCTGAATAATTTACAGGACATGTCCCCCCTCACCTAAAAACTGTTTAGCTTCATATCCTTACTTGTGTTTTGAGAGACCATATAACTTCAGACTGACAAAATCTGTCACACTTGTTTTCTAAAGGAAACGTCTTCCCTTGGTCCTGCTAGGACTCATTAGCCACACAGGTTTAAACGATCTCATGAATTTCGATGCCAGATCACGCTCTGGCAAAACGGGAACGTCCAAAAGAGGAGCGTCCTGTTAGCTTTGAAATTAGGCCACCATCGATTATTTTGCATAAATTAAGGGAGAAAGAAAGATGAAAGCCATTGTCATTGTACAGTTACAATGAATCTGTTTTCTGTATTTAACCTATCCTATTGTATAGGAGCAGTGGGCAGCTGCAGCGTCCGGGGACCAACTCCAATTCTTCTTTCCATTGCCATGCTCAGGGACACAGACAGGAGTATTAACCCTAACATGCATGTCTTTTAGATGGTGGGAGGAAACCGGAGCACCCGGAGGAAACTCACGTAGACAGGGGGAGAACATGCAAACTCCACACAGAAAGGACCTGGGAAGACCTGGTTCGAACCTAGGACCTTCTTGCTATGAGGCAACAGTGCTAGCCACCGTGCTGCTCACTTTTTTTTAATAATAATGGTTGATATAATGATTTAACAATAATCATTAACACGCATTATTAAAAGTTTTGCCTAGCACAAGTGATAGGGGCAAAACAGTGCAATGTTCATGGACTTACAATTCAATAATACAGTGCAATGCTATGCTTTTTGTGTTTTTGTCTACTAATTAAGGCAAACAAGCTTCCCAGGGCACATTTTTTTGTAGCAGTTAAACCTATAGAATAAAGTTCCATGACCACAAATTTACAGACAAATCGGAGAAACCACTATCGAAAGTGCTTACACCTGCAGGTGGCGCCAAAGAAAATAATAAAGAAAGATAGCGAAATGATTTGGCTTGAGCACACAGCAAACGTTGTTGTCGGTTTTTTTGTTTTAATTAGGTAAACACTGCTTATACGGACTGCACGTCTAAAGGGAGCCGACCCCCTGGCGATCGGCCTGTGAGTCATTTTGTAGGTTACAGTAGTCACCCTCTCCCGGAAGCGCGCCCTCGCGCTTCTTTATTCACGCGCTCCGAAGAGACGTCTGAGGATCTGCACACTTCCGGATCCCACCGCTCCCATCAATTTTCTGGCCAGGCGCGGGATTCGACCCGGGGTGTATTGCACCACAAAGCAACATCGTAAAACTACTAAAAAGACTCACTGGCCAATCGCCAGGGGGTCGACCCCCATTAGACGAGCGGTTAGCGATGTCGCCTTGTGGCGCAATACAGCCGGGTCGAATCCCGCACCTGGCGAGAAAACGCTCGATTACACTTACACCTGCAGGTGGTGCCAAATAAAATAATCAAGAAATATAGCAAAATGAATTGGTTTGCGCACACAGAAACCGGTGTTGTTGTTGTTGTGTGTGTTTGTGTGTTTTCAATTAGGTAAACACTGCTTATGTAGAGGAGCTCAAGCAGGAGTCGTGACAACTTTCTCTTTCGGCTACACAACGTGCACCATTTATTCCTTCCACCATTACAACAACAACAACAAAAACCCGCGCAGCGGAAGTGTGTCACTGTAAACCCGAACCGAGGAAACAGCAGCTGTAAACTAACTTTCCTACTAGCTCAATAAGGGGAATTATGTAGCCCCATAACCACTACACTTATATGGATTGCACGTCCCCAGTAAATCCCTGCCAAAGATTATTTGCCCTGACATAATCAAATAATAAAACCTGCCAGAACAAGTACAACCACAGCCCAAGTGAAAATGCATTTAAACTGTCCTGGTGACAGAGCTTTTGCGAAGCACAGGGCCGACTGTCTCAACCCTATTTTCACATAGTTGTAACCTCTCTTTTTCAACTAACCTCTCAACCTCCTCTGTTCCTCAGCCTCCAACAAAACAGCTTAAAGTTTGGGATTTGTGGAAATTATTTCCTTTTTTTCTGTTTTGCTGTGGCAGAAATAATCTTAGTGATCAATATAAACATGTAGTTTTAATTTGTTCACAATAAAGCACTTATCGTCTAAGACAGGGTAATATTTTTGTCATTATCAGGTAAGTGGTCAAATATTTATTGTAGGCTGTTTTTTTAGTTCAACCATGAATGAACACCAATAACAGCCTTTTCCAAATCCTCTTGTGACCCTGTCCTCATTGCCAGAGGTTCAAACATTTTTTTATATTTGCCATCTAGCCAGGATTGTTTCGCATGCGGTTGATTTTATATTTTGCTTTTAAATAAGTACAAACTACTCTTAACTGTGAAAATAGTCTTCAAACATTTGTCTTCACACGTGAAAATGTGGTAAATCGAACAAATAACCCTTGGCTTTATAATAACATTAAAAACAAGTCTTCTCGTGTTACGGTTCATGTCTTGCCCAACATCCTTTTGATACTGACCTCTGATAAGCTCCCTTGACTCTAGGAGCTTGCTGCCCTGAGAAAAGAGGTGCATTGTGGGCCGGCGTTTGAACGAGAACAGGGGCTCCTGGATTTAAATAGTTCATGATCCAACAGGAGCTTGCATCAGCACAGCTCAGGGAATTAATGTCACAGTTCTTGTTGTTCCACCTTAACCCTTACTTACTCTCAGGTCTTACCACACACAATTTCCTGTGCAGACCTAATTCTTTCAGGCTCGACTTAATGGCAAATACCCAATCAGGGTATTGTGTGTCAGTTCCAAGGCTGACAGCTGACAAACTGTAATTGCTAGCACTTTCGAGCTCTGCCAAGTATTGTTCCCCTTTTGCATCGCTGAGATTGAAGTTTAATGTTGCTAATTTAAATGTTTTCTTAATACTTAGGTTAACCTCTCATGGTTATCTTTGGTAACTGTATTGACAATTGCAGTGATTTTCGATACAAATCATACGATCAGCTCAAAAAAGTTATCCATATAGGTAAAATCATTTTCTTTGTAATCTAATCTCTTGCATTATGATATAATTCAATGTGATCAAATTGGCTGATTGATCAGAGTAAAATATTAAGTGGATGCTTTGACATCATTATAAGAACATATACAGATATTATTTCTGGATAGTGCATTATAGGTATACATATATTCTCGTTATAGCGGTGTTTTGACACTGAGAATTTTGATCTCAAGCCATGAAAAAGTTTTACTCTTATATGAATTGCATACATACCTGCATACCTAAGGATGTAAAAAGAGGATCAGACATCCCCCCTTTATCATCACACATTGGCTGCCAAAATCTGGTGAAATCTGCTTGGATGCCCATCTGTGGATTTGTTAAACTGGTGGAACTTTCTGGAATGGCGTGGACACAGTTCAATGGTCCAAATGTCATGTGAAAAAGGGGTCATGTGACAAAAAAAAAAAGGTTGGTCAACTTTGGAAAATGAAAATCCTTGCATGTACAGAAAAATATATATACAATGTGAATATACAATGTCTCTGTAAACTTTAATGTATGTTTCACAATTGATCTATGTACATCAAAATGCTTTTGCATTGATGTGACCCACCTCTCATCTAGGAAAATTGTCCTGAACTCACATCTCCAATAGACCCTCTTGAGTATGCAGGTTAGCTTTAGTAGTGGTTTACATTTCCACTTCAATTTTCATCTCACTGTTGATGAGAGGTAGGAAAAAAAAACAGCAGAGGGTGAAGATGTCCTTATTAGTAATACAGTAACTCACAGCCAATATTTCAGCACAACATCAAGTAACAGTAAATTGTGGTGAATATACGTGGTAAATTTGAAGAAGGGTAGACTCAGCCAATAACATTGTATTATATGTATATATGTATATATATATATGTATATGTGTATATATATGTGTGTGTGTACATGTATGTATACACACACACATATATGTATGTATGTATGTATGTATGTATGTATGTATGTATGTATGTATGTATGTATGTATATAGCAAAATAATATTTTGTTGTGATTTGGTCCCACTCTGTGCTTATGATCTAGCTCTATATGTGGGAACATGCAGTTCTCTCGTGTTGCTTTGCCTTGTTTGCAGGCTTGTATCACACCGCCCTCTGGTGACTGTGATTCAAACTGAGGACTGTGGATGTTTTTGGTTCAAAATATACTGTGTACCTGTTGAACACGACTAAATTATTTCGCATTGACCTTAGTAACTGCATTTACACCTATACTGTACAGTAACTATGATCTAGAACTGTACATTAATGATCTAGACATCGCAGTGTTTGGCATTTATTTTAGTTCTCTAAATTGTATGTAAAGAATGTCAAACTTATTAAAACAGTTAAAAACTTTTGGATAACTTCAGTACAATTAATATGCAAAAAGTGCACTTATCACTTCCCTTAGTTGTTAAATACTCATTTCAATTTGCAGACATTTGACTGACTGACGGACTGAAGTATTATTACACAGTGAGAGACACAAAAATATGTCAGAAAAATACAACGAATAACAGCCTGCAATTACATGAGCTAACTGATCATATGATGTACGTTTCTCTCCTTCATTTAGTTTTTTAACTGTTTATGTCTAATCAGTTGCATAATAATTCAAATATAATTTATCATATTAAAAGTTTCAAAACTCAAGAAAACGAAACTTACATGGAAATATATGATTAAGAACCTTGCTAAATTTATCAATGGTAGCTTGAATATTTTACACAGATTTCAAGCAAAACTAGGTTTTTTTCCTCCTTTTGTTCATCAGGAAAATTTTGGCATTATAAAATGGTATGAAGAGTGTATTGCCCTTGGAACACGTGGTCTATCCTTTGTTAAAACTGTCTAACAGTCTCGTGTACGTAATCCATTCAAAACGATACTTTGGATTACGATAACTCTCAAGAGTTGCCAACTAGTAGTAGAACTATCAAGTAGTAGTAGTAGTATCAAAGCAACCCTGTTCTGCATTGAAACAACAGTGTTCAATATTTTACACCTTACAGTCCTGCTTGCACAATTACTTTTGTAGAAATCCATGTTATTAATACAGCAGTTCAAACATTTAACTATATTGCTTCACGTTTGGATCAGGCCCTTATGAAAAATATTGAAATGATGCCATAACACTTCAACAGAAAAAACAAAAACAAAAACAAACCAAAACAGAACAAAACCCAACAGTGCAGGAGCAACTTTGATCCATCAATGACATATTGATAAAAACAGTTCTGCAAATACAATAAAAGAGGGCTGTTGGCTTTGTAGAAAGTCACTGCAACCCCCAATACTGTTAAGATAGGCAACTACAACAGCGCAAGATTTTACTTTATGTGAACAGAAAATGCATCTGTGTTAGTGTTGTGTGCCATGATGCTTAAAATGTGGATGTTAACTACACATACACTAACAATAAATGTGAAAGTGCAATGAAAATTAGGTATTTGAATATTTGACTGCAACTGGTACCCTGCATATGTGCAGAACAATTGTTTTCAGCTCAAGTCTAACAAGCAACTGTAAACTACTTGCTTGCTTCGCATATGGGAGTTTTCATAAAAATCACTTGACAAATGCATGCTTTATATTGCATAAATAAGTCACATATAGACATAAATGTTTTTTTACATTATAAGGAGGTGACTTTTAGTTTTAAAAACGTTTAATTTGCAGAATATCAAGAGTGTTCATGAATGGAAAATTTCAATTTGTGCATGCATGGCATGCAACATTGCATTGAATGTGCAGCATGTTAATTTAACAGTTGTCTTATTAGCTTTCAACATATGCCACTGTCAAAGGAGTTGCACAAATTAAAACGGTCAATCTCTGCAGATGTCTTACCTACATATTTGTCCAGGGAGGAAATACAAGCAATGTTCCCACAGACCAGTTTCCCCCTCTTCTTTCACAGTGTCCTCTTCAGCCTTGCCTTTCTCCTTTTCCATTTTATTCCTCCATGCATTTTGTGATGTGTGAGGCAAAACCCGGTGCAGGGAGAGAGTGCCCTTTTAAGCAGGACCAAGAGCCATATCAGTGTCAGTCTGAGACCCCGAACCAATGGGAAGAAAACATGTGCAAAGGGCCATCTGCAATGGAAAAACAAATCCTGTCAAAGATTTTGCTGGATTTTGCAGTGCGGAGAGAATGGTGTCCAGCTGTCTTGAGTCTTAGTGACAGATGCATTATCTCTCTCTCTCTCTCTCTCTCTCTCTCTCTCTCTCTCTCTCTCTCTCTCTCTCTCTCTCTCTCTCTCTCTCTCTCTCTCTCTCTCTCTCTCTCTCTCTCTCTCTCTCTCTCTCTCACACACACACACATGTGCCTGCACACTGGCACACACATACACAAACTCTCTAAATAGACAGGTTTTTTATTACCTGGAATGGCCCTAAAGTAAACCTAGAGAAAAGAGGCAAGACAGGAACACCAACCCTACCATTCATTATGTTCAGTAAAACTTTTTCTTTGATAAAGTTGTGTTATTAGTGGTGTGATTTTGACAGTAGTAATTGCATTTTAACACACCCAATACCAAAGCTAGGATAACAAGGATCAAATACATGTCATAGCAATGCCAGGCACAGCTTTTTGCTACATGCTACACTGATATTCTGGCTGGATATTGGTGGGGGAGGACCAGTGGCTGTTTAAAAAGATTGTTGGTTACATTTCATTCAGGAAAGTGATTACAGATGAGGTTGCATTCTCTCATTTCACTTGAACTGAAAGGCTTGCACAAAAGCTTTTGCTCTGGCTAACTTACTTCACTTCTTAACCTTGTAATCCTTCTAGCTCTGTAAGCTCTCTATGAGATTTGGAAGTGGACACCTGTAACTGTTTTATCTGTCCCATTCACCTAACCTCCTCACATCTCATTGAGGCAAACTGGAGTGCGTTTGGTAAAATATTAGTACTTTTTGATATGTTTATGGTACATTTGATGTTACAACAATGATAGGACAGGCTGCAATGCTTCTTTGGTGGATTTTTCCCTTCCACGGTGCTAGTTTATAGTAATTAATTAAAATGTGTATTTATAACCTTAACTTTAACTAAACTGCATACAACATCCTTTAACAAATGATATAATGGATGGGCTACTTGGAGCAATTTTGCCCCTCCTTATATCTTAAACTGGTAATGTTTAGTATGACTATTTTCTTTCTTTGTAGTTATTATTTGCTCTGCAATGGTGTTATCTTAATATTGTTGCAACTGTTTGCCACACAACACATATGCTAAAATTCATAGCCTTCATTCAAATACTCAGCTATGTTTGCACACCTTGCACATACGTTGCTCCTATTTCTGCAATGCTAAAACCTTTTTTTTAAACCTTGTATTAATGTCTTTTTGTCTACTTTTGTTTGCAACAATTCAATCTCTTCATGGGATCAATTGGACTGAATTCAACCTAAACTGTTCGATTTATACAGATATAATAATAATTCAAAAAAATAATAATATAGTGCACTTTTCAAAACCCACATTACAAAGTGCTTCAAAGGCAGAAAAATAAAATAAAATAAAACAGTTTGGTGTATAAAACCCAATCAAAAAAAACTAGTCTAAAGAAAATCAAAACTCAAAAGTATGTTTTAAGAAGAGACTTCAAAAAGGTCACTGACACAGCAGACCTGATTTTCTTAGGCAGATCATTCCAGAGCCTTGCAGCCCTAACTGCAAACACTCCCCTGGAACAGACAAAAGACATTTGCCCAAGGATCTCAAAAGACATACCAGTATGTACGGTACTAAGAGATCAGAGATATAACAGGAAGCGATGTCACGAAGAGCCTTAAAAGTAATCTGTACTATCTTAAAATCTATTCTAAAACATACTGGGAGCCAGTGTAAAGAGGCTAAAACAGGAGCGATGTGATCATGTCTCTTGGTTCTGGCAAGCCTGGCAGCTAAGTTCTCTACAGTCTGGAATTGATCAATAGATTTTTGGTCCAGCCAAGTAAAATGGCTTTTGCAATAATCCAGGCTTGATGAGATGAAGACATGTAAAACAAGTCTCTGTGTCTTTAAAAGTTAACATAGATCATATTATTGAAATATTTCTCAGATAATAAAAACGTGATTGTACAAGCTTTGTGGTGTGCTGCTCAAAACTTAAACTACTATCAAACCAGATGCCAAGATTCCTTGCAAAAGGCTTGATGTGATCTGATAGGGAACCAGCAGATGGCAGAATTTGTTTTGCCAAGTGCTGTGACCCAATGAAAAGGGTCTCTGTTTTGTTTGAATTCAGATTAAGAAAAAATGTTGACATCAAATTTTTTACATCACAAAGGAAGTCTTTAAGCATTCCGGGGTCTGTGGATCTAACAGGTAGGTACATCTGCGTATCATCGGCATAACAAAGAAAGGAGACACCATGTCTATGAATAATGTGTCCAAAGGGAAGCATGTATAAAGAAAATAAAATTGGTCCCAAAACTGACCCCTGAGGCACTCCATACTTAACAGAAAGAAATGAAGAGATGTAGCTGTTTACAGAGACACAGAACCTCCTATTTGACTGGTAAGATGAAAACAATTTTTAAGCTGTACCAGATATCCCCATCCAGTGCCTCAGTCTGTCTAACAGGATGCTGTGATCAATCGTGTCGAAGGCTGTGCCAAGGTTAATGAGAACAAGGACTGAGCACATGCCATCACCAGCAGCCATTAAAAGTTCATTGCTAACCTTGAGCAAGGCAGTCTCAGTGCTGTGAAACTTCTCGAACCCACATTGAAACTTTTCAAAAATGTTATTTTCCAGTGCAGAGAGAAGATGTTTGGACACTATTTTTCTAAAATTTTTGATATAAAAGGTAACTTGTAAATTGGTCTATAGTTTTAGGTCAGAATGGTTGGTCTTTCTTCATGTTCGGCATAGATGCACTTTTATTGATGGTCAAATTTCACACATCACATATTAAAGAAGAAAATGTCGAGAAAGTTTTGCTTCCAGGTATCATTATATGGAAACATGGCTAAATGTGTTTCTGGTTTATTTTTACATTTACCAGTAAAGGTCCATCTCTTTTTATAACTTATAATCTACTGTAGAGCTCTTCGAAAACAACTTTCAAGCCCATTGGTTGAGATACCTTCTGTTGCCTTCCTAAAGGAAGAGTCCTTTAAAAATAAGTAGTTATTTTGTGTCAGTATTTAACGACATAAAATTAAAGTCTTTACAAAAATGTTTAATCGTCCTATAACCAACGCCAAGGCATTGATATATTAACATTGGTGTCAGTTCGGTTAGAAGTGCTAACTAGCTCAACCATTAAGGTCGAGGTAATCGATAAGTTAGTTAAATTGTTTCTGTAAAAGACAGTCAGTTCTGATAGTCGGGACAGTTATTTTAAGTGCATTGTCTCAATATTTTTGTGGTTAACGCTATAGTGCATTCACAAGCTCCTCTGATGGTCCCATTTCCCGAGTTGGGAAGTCCTGATGTGGAAACTATGGATGCTACAAAGAGACTTGTTGCTGTACCAGTACATTCCCTAAAACCACTAAAATATTGTATTAATAATAATTACATTTATATAGCTGTGGCGCAGTGGTTAGCGCAGTCGCCCCAAAGCAAGAAGGTCCTGGGTTCGAGCCTCGGGGTAGTCCAACCTTGGTGGGTCGTCCTCTGTGTGGAGTTAGAATGTTCTCCCCGTGTTTGCGTTGGTTTCCTCCGGGGGCTCCGGTTTGTCCCCAGAGTCCAAAGACATGTAAGTCAGGTGAGTCGGCCATACTAAATTGTCCCTAGATATGAATGTGTGTGTGGTTGTTGGCCCTGTGATGGCCTGGCGGCCTGTCCAGGGTGTGTCCCCGCCTGCCACCCAATGACTGCTGGAATAGGCTCCAGCATCCCCGCGACCCTGAGAGCAGGATAAGCGATTCAGATAATGGATGGATCGTTTTTGGGGATATTTTGCACTGCAAAAACAGTACATATGAGCCTGACAGTTTTAAAGTCACACAGAAATATCTTTTGTCTTGTTTCAGTAAAGATTTACCCAAGAACTGAATATGTCACATTATTTATTTGGATTTCATAACATTTATCCTGTAACAAGAAATCTTTGCAAGTGGAATCATCTTGCTGCATTGCTTGTTTTGGGGATTTTTTTTAAACTCGAATATGCTAACATTTGTCTCAGTTTTGACATGGCACTTTTGCAGTTAGTTTCATGGCTTCCATCACTGTCTGGACTACATAAAAGTTGTGCTCAATAATTAATGCATATAATATTCTGACTCCATGGAAGATTGTTCAGAAACCGTCTACAGTCTCAGAAGTACATTTGACCCCATGGCCAAGTGGGGTCAGCATCATGTCCTACCCAGGCTCTCTCAGGGACTTGCAGCCCTTGGTGTTATAGTCCCCTCTCATTGACAATATACAGTGAAGCTTCTTCTCTGCCTCTCCACCTAACATTAATGGGATTCTCAGCCTGAATGGGATTTTCTCTGCCACACTGCAGTCAAATGAGGCATATGGCCCGAGCATCTGTGGCCCTGTTTATCTCTTAGTATACCCCGCATGGCTGCTATATGCCAGCAGCTATATTGGGAGTAAAGCCTGCACGACTCTCATTGACAAAATCTGATTTAGACACCAGCCGTATGTTCTTCTCAATGGACTCTCTAGCCCTGGTCTAGGTCACTAACTGCTTAATCTTTGTATCAACTTTCATTGTTGCTTTGAAGCAAAGCTGTTCCACACTTGTGGAAATGTTTATATATATATATGTATATATATGTATATATATGTATATATATATATATATATATATATATAGTACACACACACACACACACACACACACACACACACACACACACATATATATATATATATATATATATATATATATATATATATATATATATATATATACACTCACTGGCCACTTTATTAGGCACATCTGTCCAACTGCTCGTTAACGCAAATTTCTAATCAGCCAATCACACGGCAGCAACTCAATGCATTTAGGCATGTAGACATGGTCAAGACGATCTGCTGCAGTTCAAACCGAGCATCAGAATGGGGAAGAAAGGTGATTTAAGTGACTTTGAACGTGGCATGGTTGTTGGTGCCAGACGGGCTGGTCTGAGTATTTCAGAAACTGCTGATCTACTGGGATTTTCACGCACAACCATCTCTAGGGTTTACAGAGAATGGCCCGAAAAAGAGAAAATATCCAGTGAGCGGCAGTTCTGTGGGTGAAAATGCCTTGTTGATGCCAGAGGTCAGAGGAGAATGGCCAGACTGGTTCGAGCTGATAGAAAGGCAACAGTAACTCAAATAACCACTCATTACAACCGAGGTATGCAGAAGAGCATCTCTGAACGCACAACACGTCGAACCTTGAGGCAGATGGGCTACAGCAGCAGAAGACCACACCAGGTGCCACTCCTGTCAGCTAAGAACAGGAAACTGAGGCTACAATTCGCACAGGCTCACCAAAATTGGACAATAGAAGATTGGAAAAACTTTGCCTGGTCTGATGAGTCTCGATTTCTGCTGCGACATTCGGATGGTAGGGTCAGAATTTGGCGTCAACAACATGAAAGCATGGATCCATCCTGCCTTGTATCAACGGTTCAGGCTGCTGGTGGTGGTGTAATGGTGTGGGGGATATTTTCTTGGCACACTTTGGACCCCTTAGTACCAATTGAGCATCGTGTCAACGCCACAGCCTACCTGAGTATTGTTGCTGACCATGTCCATCCCTTTATGACCACAGTGTTCCCATCTTCTGATGGCTACTTCCAGCAGGATAACGCGCCATGTCATAAAGCTCGAATCATCTCAGACTGGTTTCTTGAACATGACAATGAGTTCACTGTACTCAAATGGCCTCCACAGTCACCAGATCTCAATCCAATAGAGCACCTTTGGGATGTGGTGGACCGGGAGATTCGCATCATGGATGTGCAGCCGACAAATCTGCAGCAACTGCGTGATGCTATCATGTCAATATGGACCAAACTCTGAGGAATGTTTCCAGTACCTTGTTGAATCTATGCCACGAAGGATTAAGGCAGTTCTGAAGGCAAAAGGGGGTCCAACCCGGTACTAGCAAGGTGTACCTAATAAAGTGGCCAGTGAGTGTATATATATATATAAAATCCAGTGAGTCAAGTAAATTCTTTGAGACAGTACAAGCCCGTTTCATGCCATAAGCAACCATCATTTGTTGAGCACTTTCCATACTGTTGAGTGTTTTTTTAAACAAAGTTACACACACACACACACACACAAACACACACACACACACAAATATCCCTGGATTTTTATGAAAAAACTGTGTTACAGTGAACACTGGAGGATAAACTGTCCATGTTAACAGAAAAAAAACCCTCGTAATGTGTATTATGTATGAACATAATCAATATCCATCCATTATCTGAACCGCTTATCCTGCTCTCAGGGTCGCAAGGATGCTGGAGCCTATCCCAGCAGTCATTGGGCGGCAGGCAGGGAGACACCCTGGACAGGCCACCAGGCCATACATAAAATATGGAATGGTTAAATTGCACTGATAGATAGATAGATAGATAGATAGATAGATAGATAGATAGATAGATAGATAGATAGATAGATAGATAGATAGATAGATAGATAGATAGATAGATAGATAGATAGATAGATAGATAGATAGATAGATAGATAGATAGATAGATAGATAGATAGATAGATAGATAGATAGATAGATAGAGTGCATCCGGAAAGTATTCACACCCCTTCACTTTTCCCATTTTGTTATGTTACAGCCTTATTCCAAAAAGGATTACATTCCTTTTTTTTCCCATCAATCTACACACAATACCCCATAATGACAAAGTGAAAAAGGTTTTGTAGAATTTTTTGTAAATTTATCAAGAATAAAAAACTGAAATATTGCATGTACATAAGTATTCACACCATTGGCTATGATATTCAAAATTGAGCTCAGGTTCATCCTGTTTCCACTGACCATCCTTGAGATGTTTCTACATCTTGACTGGAGTCCGCCTGTAGTAAATTCAATTGATTGGACATGATTTGGAAAGGCACACACCTGTCTATATAAGGTCCCACTGTTGACAGTGCATGTCAGAGCAGAAACCAAGCCATGGAGTCAAAGGAATTGTCTGTGGACCTCTGAGACAGGATTGTATCAAGGCACAGATCTGGGGAAGGGTACAAAAATTTTTCTACAGCTTTGAAGGTCCCGAAGAGCACAGTGGTCTCCAACATTTGTAAATGAAGAAGTTTGGATCCACCAGGACTCTTCCTAGAGCTGGCCGCCCAGCCAAACTGAGCAATCGGGGGAAAAGGGCTTTGGTCAGGGAGGTGACCAAGAACCCGATGGTCACTCTGACAGCTTCAGTGTTCCTCTGTGGAGATGGGAGAACCTTCCAGAAGGACAATCATCTCTGCAGCACTCCACCAATCAGGCCTTTATGGTAGAGTGGCCAGACGGAAGCCTCTGCTCAGTAAAAGGCACATGACAGCCCGCTTGGAGTTTGCCAAAAAGCACCTAAAGGACTCTCAGACCATGAGAAACAAGATTCTCTGGTCTGATGAAACCAAGATTGAACTCTTTGGCCTGAATGCCAAACGTCACGTATGGAGGAAACCAGGCACCTCTCATCACCTTGCTAATACCATCCCTACAGTGAAGCATAGTGGTGGCGGCATCATGCTGTGGGGATGTTTTTCAGCGGCAGGAACTGGGAGACTAGTCAGGATCGAGGAAAAGATGAATGGAGCAAAGTACAGAGAGATCCTTGATGAAAACCTGCTCCAGAGCGCTCAGGACCTCAGACTGGGGCGAAGGTTTACCTTTCAACACAACAACGACCCAAAGCACACAGCCAAGACAACGAAGGAGTGGCTTTGGGACAAGTCTGTGAATATCCTTGAGTGGCCCAGCCAGAGCCCAGACTTGAACCCCGTTGAACATCTCTGGAAAGAGCTGAAAATAGCTGTGCAGCGACGCTCCCCATCTAACCTTACAGAGCTCGAGAGGATCTGCAGAGAAGAATGGGAGAAATACCCCAAATATAGGAGTGCCAAGCTTGTAGCTTCATACCCAAGAAGACTTGAGGCTGTAATCGCTGCCAAGGGTGCCTCAACCAAGTACTGAGTAAAGGGTGTGAATACTTATGTACATGATATATTTCAGTTTTTTATTTTTAATAAATTTGCAAAAATTTCTACAAAACCGTTTTTGCTTTGTCATTATGGGGTATTGTATGTAGATTGATGAGAAAAAAAGGAATTTAATCCATTTTGGAATAAGGCTGTAACATAACAAAATGTGGGGAAAGTGAAGGGGTGTGAATACACTGTAGATAGATAGAAAGACAGGTGGTTAGAAGTGGCATTTCTGATTAAACTATTATTAGCAGTATGTGTATTAAAACTGCATTGACTAAGACATTTAATTATGATTTGCTCACTCATGGCACTGCATGCAGATCGTATGCAAAATATGGTTTGTTTAGATTTATTGAATATGGTACTTGGAAAAGGAAGAGTAATGCAGAGAATCTCACCAATTTTGAATATTCACTTTCTGTTTTAGTGGTATGTCTATGACTTGTGTGCACAAGGGCAGATCCGATGGGTGGCCACCCCGATGTCTAAAGTTTAGAAAATAAATAGATAGAAAAAAATAGATTGTTGTGTTGTAGTGTTGTTATTCTATGTTAAGTACATGGAGAGAGACACGAAACCAGAGTAAAATTCCATGTAGTGTAAACTTACATGGCCAAAACATGATTCTGATTCTGATTCTCAAATAGATAAATAAAAATGAAAAAAAATGCTGATTTGTCTAGTGGTCAGGTCACCTGACAAAAAGCGTTTGATTATTGATCTCAGATCAGCATTCCCACAATTCTTTCAAGAGACCTTGCCATCATTGGCCCTGAGCTTGGTTCCAGACATTTCATTACTCCGCCATATAGAGTTGTCTGAAGAGACAATAATTAATGAGGAAGACTGCAAAGATATATTCGGCTCCCTGACTTCAAACAGGTTTCTCATTCTATTATATCCAAATTGTCCTCATTTATAATTACCAGTGTCTCCTCTTCCGCTTGATTGTACAAGTACATAAACTGTAATTATATTGTAAATAAAGAAAAAAGAAAGTTATAATCCAAAAACTGTAAAAATTATGCTTCAAAATATTTGAGTGCACCCACCCCAAAATCTTTGGCCAGGGCAGCAAGTCCATGTCAAGTCGGAGCAGTGCCGGCCCTAGCCATTTTGGTGCCCTAGGCGAGATTAGGGTGTGGTACACCCCCTCTCCTTCTTAGTCGGCGAAAAAATTTCACGTTATTTTACAAAAAACTATGCATTTTTATGTCATTTAATGCCACCAATGTTCATACACTCACACAGAAACTGCATAGCTTCATGGCTTTGAGATTTTCTTTACTAAAAAAGTGACATAAAACGAATTATCAATATAACAATAAGTTATTGCACAAATATATTAAAGAAACAAGTAGACATAATAGAATAAAAATAAGAGTATTGCACAAAAAACGAACTATATTACAAAAACCTCAGTACAATATACATAATGTAGCATTGTTCTACAGCAGACATGGGCAAATACAGCTCCATTTTATATGCAACAAAACAGCAAAAAATAAAAACAGTATTCAAAAACAAGTGACACAAAATGAATCACAAAATAAATAAGGTATTGCACAAAATACAATATAACAGAACCCAGTTCAGACATAACAAATCATAAATATAAACAGTATTGCACAAAAAACTATGTACAATATGCATAATGTAGCATTGTTCTACAATAAACATGGGGCCATATATACAAAATACGCTGGAGGCAGTGTTATGTTAATGAATGTCAGTTGAGGCAAATGAGTCTGTACAGTCCATTCCATCAGAGGGCGCTGTCTACATTCGCAGTGGTCTTAAGGCCTCAAGTTGACTCTTGCTACCCCTCAAGTTGACTCTTGCTACCCCAGCCTTACTCGCCTTGCCTTTCTTGCAGCAAAGTCATCTATGACATCATCATAAGACAGCTGTTGTGAGACCACATAATTTATACTTATGATGGAAAGTTCACTGAGACATTCTTGCACCACAGTAAATCTCAGGTAAGTTTTAATGAGTTTGAGCAGCTCCTTTCAGCAGCAGCCACTGTAACAGGTAGAGTGGCAGAGATTCTCAGAGCTACCCACATATTGGGGTAAATTTCTGTCAGCTTCTCATGAAAGAAGGTCAAGAGTTCCATGTTTGTCATGTTTCTTGGTGGCAAATGTGGAAAATTTTGCATTTCCAGAGTAAGTTCCCTGCCATCAATATCTGGCTGTCCATCATGGGTCAGAGCAGTGCTCAGGGTTTGACAGTGCTGCAGCAGCTCTTCTTTTAGCATGTTGGTGAAGTTGACGAGCACTCCAAATTTGTCATTCACCTCTCCTAGGTTCTGAAATCTCTCATCAAGTGAAGAGAGGGCTGTATCCACTACCACATTAAAAAATGTGGTTTCCATTCTTTGAAGTGCATCATCAATAGGCTCATCTGGAGACTCATAACCAAAGTGCCTCTTTGTGGTTCTCAATCACTTTTGTTTGAGAATAGCCTCCACATTCATCTCCTCACACATCTCCTTTGCAGTTGTCTGCGCATCAGAAAATCCAGTGTTTCTGTATTGGATGAGGGAATCTCTGGTTTTCTTCAGCAAGTTGACAGCCACATCTAGCTGCATGGAGGGTGACTGCGTCCGTTTACTCACATGCTGGATGTTGTTGAGGATGTCATACCATATGACTGTGCAAATAGAAAACTGGTAGGATCAGAATCAGAATCAGAATACTTTATTTATCCCCCGAGGTAAAATTGAGTGAGGGGAAACTACTGCAGACCCTGTGGTGAAAGTTGAAGCCCAGTCTTTGGTAGTTTCCCTCACTTCCAGAAGAGCCTCTCTGACTTGCCCAGCTTGGTACCTCAGTGCCTCAATGCTTTCCCACCTGGTCTCTGACCATGATTTCAGGGTGGTTTTGACATGTTTCAGGAGGATATCCCATCTATGGGTGGAGGCTGAGAAGAGTTTGAATAATTTGGTTAAATGTCCAAAGTAGTCAATGGCATCTGGTGAGCTCTTAGCAGCATCAGCTACCACCAGATTAAAGTGTGAGCACCACACGAGACAAAAAAGGCTCTTGAGTTCTGTTGAAGCAGCCTAGCCTGAACACCTTTATTCTTTCCTTCATGTTGGCGCTGCTGTCATAAGACTGTCCTCTGCAGTTGTCAAAGGGGATGTTAAGCTCCTCCAGCCTTTTGAGGATGAGAGATGACAAACTTTCCCCTGTTGACTCCTCTGCCACAAGAAAACCCATGAAATGTTCTTTAATTTGTGACATGTCTTCTTGTGACACAATCCTGACAATGACAGAGAGCTGTTCCTTATGACTCATATCAGGGGTGCAATCTAAAATAATGGAGAAATACTTTGATGTTTTGATCAACCATTTTTTCCCACTATTTTTGCATTGATGGTATCTACCAGTTCATTTTGGATTACTTTGCCCAGGTAATGTGTGTGACTGCCAGCTCCACTTTCCACCCTATGAACATGCTGCTTCATTACAGGATCAAATTTGGCCATAAGCTCCACCTCTTTGAGAAAATCGCCATTGTCTGGTTTGTTTAAAGTGTCTGTGGACCCCCTTAAAGCCATGTTTCTTTCAGCTAAGGACTGAATTATTGCCACCAATCTAGTGAGAACTTCACGCCACCCGTTTCTCTCAGCCTCAGTGAGTGCCATCTCTTGCATATTTATTGTTAGCCCCTTCGCAAGACGGACCTCCAATTCTTTCCATGTTGCCATGTGTGTATTGTGCTCCTGGCTATCCTCATGGGTCTTGAGAAGTGGCTTGCATTTTTCCAATCCGTTAGTCTTTCTCTATTCAATCTGATATCTCTCTGAGAAAACATTTTGCAGCAGAAGCAGTGCAAACTGTCTTTCTTTTTTGAGTACATTAGCCAGCTTCTTTCCCCCCCCCCCCCCATTGACTAAGACTTTGTTGAAGTAGTCATGCTGATATCTTCTCCCATCTTTTTGTTTCGGAAATGTGAAACTGTTTTTGATCTGATATGGTCCTTTGAGAACAAACTCTGTTCTTACCTTTATAATTTTCTTACCGTTAATTAGGCAGACAGTGGATGGTGGTTTGTGCAGGACACTTAAAAGAAAAAAAGGTGTATTTCTTCACCTGAATACTTAGTCTTTCCAACTTCCCCTAAGGTGGGAGTAACTGACGTTAACTCTAGCTGCTATTATTTCTTGAATTAGCGAACGTTAAGCCCAATTTATACTCCAAATGTCGGCTAGCAGACAGATGTCTCTCGACAATTTTGACGTCATGAGAGACACTTTTTGTGTCTCCCAGGGCTGTCGTGTACACGACACATTTTCTTATGTCGCAGACTCGCGCACATTATGTCGCTTAGCTGTGATTGGATATTTGGATTGAAGGGACGGAGGTGTTCGAACGTTGCCATGGTTTTGCTTGAGAGCGTTGTTTACATTACGCGCGATCATTCATAAAAATAACACTCGCTACTGTTTACAACACAGCGCGTGTATCGAAACGTTTCCATAGATACCAGCAGACAGTCAGCGACATTGCGACAAGCATAAATGCGAGACACTTTTTTGTCTGCCGGGAGACATTTGTCTGCTAGCCGACATTTGGAGCATAAATTGGGCTTTACCGTCCAAAGCTAGCGTTAGCTAGTAACCAGACCCAGTTGTAAGCTAGCACTCTCTGCTCCAATTAACAACTGCTCCGACTTTAACTAAATGTTAACTAACTTCAACACATCATTACCTCGTGTCTTTTTCCCGTTTTTTCCCCTTTGGCCGTTTTGACATGACTGTCTGTGACAGCCAAGCTGACTACAGTCATAGTCGAGCAGTAGTCGCCCATCCCCCACACAGTCAGGTAGAGAGCGAGAGAACGCGAGAGAACGCGAGAGCGGGGGGGGGCGCTGATGAGTGAAGCTGCGCAATCAGGCCAGCTGCAAGCCAGAAAGTCTCTCCCTGTGTAACTTCAGACTATGCTTTAGTTAAGTTGTTGTGGGTTTTTGTAATATGTCGAAATAATAGCATAGTATTATGAGTAGTAGTAGTAGTAGTAGTAGTAGTAGTGGTAGTAGGCCGTTAGTTAAAAAAAGCCTTTCCCTCACTGCGCCCCTATGGATCGACGGCGTCACGGCGCCCTTAGCATTCGCCTATACTGCCTATACTTAAGGCCGGCTCTAAGACTGAGACCAAAGCTTATCGAGTCAAGTCCAACATTTTAGGGCGGAGAGTCCAACTCAAGACCAATGGGGCCAAAACCTTTGTAAAGACTGACATTAGAACAGTGTAAGTGCAATTAAACACCATGACTGTAACTTCGTGTGCAGTAGTAAAAGTCATAATTTCATTATTTTAATATTTATTTAGGCATTTATTGCCTCTGTTATGGAAGGAAAGTTTCAGATCCAGTTTCCCAATGTTCCAGAGACATAAATTAACGGTAATATAAAAAAGAAACAAATTAGATTAGATTAGATTAGATTGCATTTCATTGCTCCCCTCAAGGGAAGTCTGACATTCCTTTCAAAAATAAAGAAATAAAAGTTAATCAAATTCTTGTACTCAACTGTTCTAAAAAAAAAAGAGAAACTGAGCCTGCACTGGAGATCGAGTCAAGTCCGAGTCATCATGTACAACAAGTCCGTCACGAGACAGAGATCTTCAAAATGCGGACTCGAATTCTACAACATTTGGCCATACCCATTCACACTTTTCAGTTTTCTGCAGACACTATCCTTTCAACGACATCCGAAACGGGCCACGGTGATGACAAGTGAAGGAGACTCGTTCCCTCTGCAGCGTAGTCATCACATTTCCGCGCCCGTGTATCCTTTTCGCCTACAGGCGAAAAATGTTCGGTCAAACTGCACGCAATTTGCATTTCGCCCGCTCCGCGGTACAACTACCACCCCTCACCGGGATCCATTCCGGGTTTTGCGGTAGACTTTCATCTTGAGACCGGCAAAGCGCAGCAATCTCCAGCATCCCTACACGTAGTCAGCCACACACGGTGTCTATAGGAGTCCACCGTGAAGTTACACCGCTCAAACAAACAGACATTTATAGGCGAACAAGAGTAATTACTAGATAAGTCCACGCTTTTTTATATACATATATATATATACATATATATATACATATATATATATATATATATATATATATATATATATATATATATATATATATATATATATATATATCTATATCTATATCTATACATAGTCATACCCATCTCCGTGCCAGCCATATGCAAACACATAAGCATGCTGCAGTGTATTTATACACCCCGGTGTGTGGGTTAGCGTTTAATTTATCAAACAGGCCAGAATTAATTATACTTGATTTGTGGTGGATTCTGTTCTGCAGCTTAACTCGGAGAAGAAGTGAAAAAAAATCCCAGCAGCATGGTCTTTTTTTTCTTTTTTCTTTTTTTAAGAAAAACAAAAAAGTTAACTTCCTGTTTCGGGGTGGTCCACAGACTTTGGAGAGAGGGAGGGAGGAGGGAGAAGAAGAAGGGGGTGAGCATTCCCGCATTGGCTGTGCAAACAACTTGGGGCTTTGCGGGACTCCATAACCGAACATGGGGGTACAACTTCTTACCGTTTTTTGCGTGAAATTGTTGTAAGGAAGACTATGGAAAAGCATTTCTGAGTGTGGATAAAAGACAAAAAAAAACTTTTTTTGACGCGGTCCGAAGAATTCAAACATCTCCATCTGAGTGTGTCTGCCAGAGAAGTAGAGAGGAGGCTTTATTGGAAATTCTCAAACCCCCAGCGGGACGCTGACTCTCACAATCCCTCTGAGCTCCTGCAAGGACTGGAAATCAAGTCAAAAAAAGTTTAATGCTGCTCATTTAAGGTACGTTTGCCCCCTTTTGGCGGTTTCTCAGATCGCGACGCGTTAGAAAGGACACGAGAATGACGGACAGATGTTTGCAAAGTAGGAAGGAGCTTGGCATCAGCAATTTCTTGTATGTGGTTTATTAGAGTGCCATCGGCTGCATCCATGTTAATCAGTAGAGACAGCGGCGGCGGTGGTGCGTAACGTTTTTACGCACGGGGTTGTGGGACAAACTTACTGAAGTCTTCACGTATTACCTGCAAACCTAGCGGATCGATAACTGGGAATGGGCTGCATGTTAACGACTGCACAACGCTCACGTTGTTTGCAAGTTAAACCACTCCACTGGTTCGAGACACAGTCTGCATTAGACGGTCGTCTTGTACTTTCAACCCATTTTGGTATAAGCAGGTGTGGGACTGTGCTGGCCCCAGCCTCACTTTGTCTCAGTTTACACCTCAGATAACACTACTTTTTCTGCCTTTATACCCTCAGTTCTTCTCAGAAGGTTTCTTTGAGGGGTGGCGCGACTGCCAGCAGGGTTCAAAATCATCCTGTGCAGCCCCTCGCCCTGCGTGGAGGTTAGGGAATTCTTCCGAGGGTCGTAGGGCCGCCCGAGAACAGCTGTTTCTTGTAACCTGAAATGCTTGGGATGCCAATATCTTTTCCAAATGTGAGTTTCTGTCAGGACACCCGCAAAACAACACCATCACCATGTAAAGCACACTAAAAGCCACAAAAAGTAGAAGGCTGCCACAGATACCCCATCATAGTTCTCACTTGCTGTACACGAATGCCAACCGAGGGCCATAGGCTGCGAGTTTATTTGAAAGAGGCCACCCTTTTCGTCTGCCTTTCTTTCTTTCTTTCTTGCTAGAAAAATGGTGAAAACCCCTGGAAAATCTCACATAATCTTTTCATAATCTGAGTAATTATCTCCAGAAAGGTCACATTAGCTGTTAATATGGACAGATTAGGCTGCTGGCCTTCATGTACTGGCTCCGCTCTGAAGAGCGTCAACACCAGACTCAATAGATCCTCCAAACACCTATTTATTTCACATTGACAGTGAGAAGTGCTAAGTACACAAACGTGTGGGCTTCTTAAATAGCATTTATGCACACAACTGTCACTGACACACACACACGCACACACACACACATGCATGCATGCGCGCACACACACACATGCATGCCCACATGCATGCACGCACACACACACACACACACACACACACACACACACACACACAGACACAGACTGGGCATCATTAGAGAAGTTCTCTATCTTGTCACCACATACAGATACAACAAGAACTTTCTAATCAATGAAAGTTTCTTTTTTTATTGATTAGATTGGAAAACAGCCAATTAGGGCCAGTGGCTCTAATTGGCACCATTTCACACATTTACAATGGCCTTTTGTGTTCAGAAATGTTGCCCGGATTCAAATGGCAGTGAAGAATTTCTCTTAAAAGGTGATTTAGTTTAGGGGACAGGCCGAAATGCCATAGAAATCTTTTATAGCACAAGAAAAAAAAGGTATATATGTGTATAGCTGGTGAGACATGTACTCCTCTTCTGGGAAACAGATGTCTTTATTTATCCATTTGGTTCAGTAAAGTGGAGCACGGAGAGATTCAGAGACTGAATCATTAACGTAGTATCCACGTCGGTGACAAGGTGGCGACTTTGAAATTTCCCAAATGTCTGCTTTTTCCTCTCCATCCTGGGAGACCTTCGACATTTAGTGCCCGATGCAGCGTTTATAAGCCAACTCAGGGCATCTGCCTGCACCATCCCTCTGCAGGCCGGGTGAGAACAAGGTATGGTTTAAGGCAGAAAAGTGCACTTGTCCTTTGGCCATGTGTGAAAGGCTCTGCAGGGGACCTTCCTCGCCCTCCCTGGTCTTTATCAGTGTGTTAAGGCCAAAAGGCCCCCCCCAATGGCAATGTTTTTAAACAAATAGACCATACAGGAAGGAACTGTCTTCCTATATAGCCGGTCCTAGGACCACTCAGACAGAAGACCGCTCTGGTTTATCACAGTTAATGACAGTGTAGTGATAAGCCTCTGTCCATGTGCATGCCGTCAAACACACCAAAAATTAGATTGAGCTCTTTCTCCTTTACTTATAAAAACAAAGAGCATCGGTGCATCTTTAAGTTTGGAAAACCTAACGTACCTTTTGAAAACTTGAGCTAAATGTAACGCAGATGCAATGCCGTGAAAGTGACCGATAACAACAGTTTACCAGAGGTCAGATACAACCAACGCAGGGTCGTCAAGTCCCTCTACCATTAATGATGAGGGAAACGTTTTTAATTTCTGTGCTGGCATTATTGACTGCCAGTCACATGACACAAACACACAAACACACAAACACACACACACACACACACACACACACACACACACACACACACACACACACACACACACACACACACACACACACACACACAGAGGCAGGCAGCAACAAGTGGTGTGTTTTTGTCCAGATTCCATTTTAGTCCGCTCAGCAAGGAACATGCGACACGTGATGACTGCAATCCCACCCCTCCCAAATGCTCTCCTCCCATCTTCCAGGGAGAGAGAGTGAGAGAGAGAGAGGGAGGGAGGGAGGGAGAGAAAAAGACCACCCTCACAGGGATCAGAGCCCCTCAATCAGGCCCTTTCACACCCTGTGAACCTGAAACAATTGCGGTTTAATAGCAGCTGTCTGTCTGTGGCAGTCCGGCGAGCCGTTCAGGCCTCTCGGCGTTGAGCTGACGGGCTTCAGCCCCGAAAGGAGCAGAGGGAAGAGGGGGAAATGGCCCCAGGATGCGCCGGACGGACACAGACACACACACACACACACACACACACACACACACACACACACACACACACACACACACACACAGACAGCCTACTTTCTCTCTGCCCTTATCCTCATCTTTTTTTCTGTCTTCCTCTTTTTCTTCAAGGCCTGAGAGGGATAGGTGTTGGGGATGGTGGTCTGTTCCCTGAGTTTTTGTGTTAAATCGCTGGTATTTTGAGGGTATTGGCGATTTATTCGTTTGATTGAGCTCGTATTTTTTTTCGAACTTCTCTCTACAGGCTCTTCTCCCAGTCCCTCTCTTCATGCAGTTCACCTTGTTCAGTTTTTCTCATTCATTCCATGTAAGATATTATCAATCAATCAATCAATCAATCAATCAATCAATCAATCAATCAATCAATCAATCAATCAATCAATCAATCAATCAATCAATCAATCAAACTTTATGCATATTTATGTATCAATTATGAAAGTTAAAGGTGAGGAAAAAAAGCGTTTAACTCTAAATAGGATAAGAGAGTGTGTGTTACTGTAATGTGTGTGTGCGCTTGCGCACATGTGCATGTTTGTAGCTGGTGAGAATGAATACTTGTTAGGTTAAGGGCCAAGTGCTGATGGGTATATACAAACATTGCTAAGTATAGAGGGTTTGGGCTGGAGGAGGATTCAAACCCGGGGTTCAGGTAAAGGATGAGTGTGTGTGTATATGTGAAATTCCTAGCTTTTTTTTTTTTATTTTGCAAAGTTTGTTGACCTTAGAGGTGCTATTAAGCGCAGGTGAGACTGGACTTGATGGGTCGGGTTAGCTTCTGGTCGCCGCCAAGCAAACATGGTGTTCCTACTTGAGCCCTAATCTGCTCATCGAAACCATCTGACGATCACATGAAAAGACTGGAATTGTTGTGTAGATGAAACATCTGCATGTGCCACTCAAGATGTAATCTCACAATAACACTCTTATGTACAGAGCTATAGTTCTGCTACGCTGTGCGATAAACACTAATCATTTCATCGAATTTCCTGTAGAGAATAGAGGAGCACTATTCTTAGAAATACAACGCTCGATATGGAGAATGACACTGGAAAGGGACAGAGGAGGAGTTTTTTTGTTTTTTTTTTGGGGGGGGGGGTTACTTAGTATTGGGTTGACACCAATGGGGCACAGGCATGTCGACATTAGGGGAGCCTGAGTTGCATTTAGACGCAGCCAATGCATAATGGAGGGAATGCTGCGGTCCCGGGAAGAAGTAAAATCCTTGTTTTAAAGGTCTGATCCCCCCGTTTTAAGTCCCGCCACGCCGCTGGGAAACAACAGAGGTGAAAAGATAATGAACTGATACGATCAGTTTCATGAGCAAAAGCTGAGGCTCTCATATTAGGCTGCTACAATTAATCAGTTATTGATTTTGTTCAACTGATTAACGATATGAAACTGAAGATGTGCTGTTTCGTTCTGAAAAGTTACACATTCTTTCTCCATGTACACACATCGGTGATTGGGCTGTAGCTCTTCATTATATAGAAGTGAGTAACTAATGACTGCTAATATCATTACTAATCAATGGCAAATAATAATGACTGTAATCATTTTTAGGTAGCTACATTTAACAGCAGGTGTTTTTGCAATGGTGCTGTCTTGTTTTAGAAAGCGCTTCACTTGTTGTGTCCTACACAGAAACAAGCAATCATGTCTAATAAATGTCACTGATTATGATGGATGTTATATATATATATTTTGTGACTTAAAAGGGTGTTATAAGATAACACCTGATAAGGTCAAATGTAGTCTATGGGTATGGTGGTATACATTAATATAAATGACTTTTTTGTCACTTGTTTGCAGATGCAGTATACTAGTATGTGCGTTGGACAGAAACATGAACACTAGCAATGTGCCTGAGGAATAAAGTGTGTGTTGTGTATTTGTGAATGTATGTGTGTGTATGGGCATGGCACTGACTGATGTTCTTCTCTTCCCCTTTGTACCTCCTCGTACAACTCCTCCGCTTTGAATGAGGGTGGCGGGCTTTCATACATTCGTGTGTGTGTGTGTGTGTGTGTGTGTGTGTGTGTGTGTGTGTGTGTGTGTGTGTGTGTGTGTGTGTGTGTGTGTGTGTGTGTGTGTGTGTGTGTGTGTGTGTGTGTGTGCGCGCGCATGCATGCATGCATGCTGCACACAGCAGAGGCAACCAGCCACGCCGACTTACTGACTAGCATCTCATATGGTTGATATTAGAAATCAAACCAGTGGTAATAGGATCCAGGTGAGGTTGTGAATGGTTTTCGTATGCACAACCCGCAGTGATCCTTTCTCATTTCCCGCTGTTGTGTTAGCTCGGCTTATAACAATGAGCATGTGATCGGGGTCCCCTGGTGTGAGACGGCGTAGGCAGTGGGTTCTGAGGAGCCCGACAAAGGCCAGGTGAAACATTAGCGTGGGAGGGAGGGCTGCAGCAGAGGGGAGACGTTGGCTGTCTTTGAATTTTTAAATCTTCCCTCAGAGCTCGGATTTAGCTCTGAAACAGTTGGCTGGGGTTCAATTAGACTGCGGCGTAATGGCAAATGGCAATGTAGCCTGATTAATGGCAGCATTCTTTCCACTGCCCAAGTGATCACTGAAATAGTAGCTGTTGTGCCACTTTGAAATCTCACTTAACTCCAAATGACTATGTGTCTTCCATGCCTGTAAATGTTCGTGTGTGTCCCCCATTCACAGAGAACATTCATATTTTTACAAGGATCTGTAACCTACCTGTGTGTGTGTGTGTGTGTGTGTGTGTGTGTGTGTGTGTGTGTGTGTGTGTGTGTGTGTGTGTGTGTGTGTGTTTGCATGTGCGTGTGCGTGTTGCACAGTTGATGACTCATATGGTGTCGTCCTCCTGGCAGGCAGAGATTGAAGAGTAGGCGATGTTTATTATTTCCTCCAGTTGCCATGGACACAATGCGTTGAGATGCCGTCATCACTGATGTAATTACAGCACTGTGTCTGACGGTGGTCCTCCTCACCACCTGCCTCCTGCTGACCTCTACCTATTAGGAAACCCTGCTTAAACCACTCTTTATCCCGGCTGCTGAATCGTGTAAAGTGTCAAATTTGTGTTTTGTTTCAGTGGGTATTTTAGTACAGCGCGGTCTAAATGCAATTTCAGACGCCTGCAGACAAAAAAAAATTAGCTAATCTGAGTGAAACAGACCCAAAGCCTTCTCCAGACCTAAAGCCTCTTTCCCCTGTAAAACAATCTCTGTCTATCCAGAGAAACCACAGTCTCGCATTGTAACTTGTTCTCAATGGGGTTGTTTTAGTGCTGCTTAGTAGTTGGTGTATAAGTTGCTAAATTTCCAGTGCAGTTTTATGTGATAAGCTGTAACATTTTATTGCTGGAATAATTATTTCCGACTTCATTGAAGAGCAAGAGGGAAAGAGAGAGGCAGAGAGGGCACTGACTGTGGGCATGGTGTGCTTGTTGCGTGTGTTGATGATGGGCCCTTTTGACAACAAGTCTGTTATCTAAGATCAGATAGTGATCCATGGACTGGCAGATGTCCTGGGCAGCTCCTACGCCAATGCTTCCACACCCAAACTCAGCTCCGAGCAGGATGTGAGAAGGCATACTGCAGACAAAATCAGTGTAAAGAGTGTCAACACGTCTTATTGCACGAAAGCGGCAATGCAATTTGTGGTCACATAAGCAGTTCTCTGCAGTTTTGCATGACTTTCCGTCATTTCATAAGTATTGAATTTGCAGATTGTCGATGGTTACGATACTCAGGAAGACTGTTAAATAGTGAGTATGGTGTGAGCATTCAGTCATGGCGTCTGGCTTTCTGGTCGTTGTTGTTCGTTGTGAATTTGAGGCCGAGTTTGATTTGAATCCAGGTTTGCAGAGCTAGAATAGAATAAGACAATGCTTACGCTGACATTGTTTGTTCACATTAGCACGGCTGGTTCGTGTTTAAACGAGAATTAAAATGTTTTGGTCAGTGGATCAACCCTGAATATTTTCTGTCTTTGTGTATGTCGTCTATACACATACGGTTCTCCTGTCTGTTCCCACCCACATTTTCAGTTCAGTTTTTCCTCCACACTCGCCCCTTAGCTTTTCTCAACTTTCACGTTCTTCTTTTTTTCCCCCTTCCTTGTCTTAAACTCATTCCTAACGCCTCTTCTCTTCCAACTCCTCCACTTTTTTTCCCTTCTGGTTCCTCCCTCGCTCTGTTTCCCTGGTTTGTGAATGACTGTTGAAGAAGTGACAGGAGCTTGCTGATGCCACGTTAACCAGATCATATGGCAGAACAGGAAGTCGGTGCACATGTTCGGACGTAGCACAGTGACACCACACATGACTTACTGCCCCTGCAAGCCAAATGCAGGCAGCCCCCGTCACTGATACACGGACATGAATCTGCTCCAGGTCAGAGGCAACTTAATCCTTGGTCAGAAATCTGTGACTGATGTGTATCCTGCTGCAAAATGATTAAAAATAAATAAAAAAATAAAGCTCTCAACATGCTTTTAAGTTTAGCTTTAAAATCTTGAAAGCAAGTGAAAACATCTGCAAGTTGAGCGAGATAATTTCAGTTGCCCCCCCCCCAAGTACTTCCTGGAGTTGGCTGATAATATCTTGAAATATGGATATGGAGCATGATCTACACGTGAAGATCTCGAAATGGGAAAATCTACATGGCAAGCAAGTGAAATTATGTCCGTCATTACCCACTGGTATATTTCTTTTGTTGTAGCCATTAAAATAAGATTTAAGATTCAATACCTTAGGAAACAAGTTGTTTGGATAAATGCGTTGCAGTGTATAATCAATGTTATTTGAAGTTTGGTCGTCAAAGAGCTTTGATTTGACTTTAGGTCCTTGATTGAATGTCTGTGGCCTTCTTTGATTCAAGAATGAGCACTAGCAGCCATCCAGTCAACCAGTCAGCCATTAGGAATTATGGACAAGGGGACAACATTTTCCAAATTGAGCCCCTCATCGACACCCGCTCCAGCATCACCTCCACCCACCCACCTACCCTTAACTCTAATACCAACATGGGCAATTTCAAAGAAGCTCTTGGTCATTAGCCTTGCAGTGATACAGATGGAGTCTAACAACCATTCCCAAATCCAGTGTTTAGAACCATCCAGGCCCTGCTCTGTTTTGCATGCACATACTCAATATGATTATACAGCATAAAAGGTCACGTCAGTTATTTCAAAACACAATTTTTCTTTTCAAATTAGACTGTGACGGTTGTATTCCTCCTCGTACCTTAAAACAAAACAAGAAGAGAAAGAGAGAGAAATGCCCTCCAATGAATGAATGATTAGAGAAAAGTAAAATCAAACACTGATTGAAGAAATTATTGCAATACAAGGCATTTTAATCACAAGATCAAATCATTAGTGAACAAATAAATTTACTCTCGAGCTATTGGCTCTTGCGGGCTGCATTAATCAAAGTATTGGTCATTTCAGTTGACAGCCATATACGCTATACTGAAATACTGTATAGAGTATGTGGTTGTCAACTGAAATGATAATGATAACAATAATATAAACAGCGGCTTACCCACGTGTTTAGCTTATTGTATTGTAACCAACTTTGCAGCCATATCCTATGACTTGCGATGTGCCATATGTTTAGGTCCAAATGCAAGTCGCCTGACTTTTCTTGCAGTAAAGTCTCTGATAATGTCCATGAAGTCCAGTCTTTGGACTAGTTTTCTCTCATTGGAGTGGATGGCCTTTGAGCCTTTCCTGGCTCATCATGGAGTACATGTAGTTTTCATATTTTCTTGTTCTCGCTGAACCCTGGCTTTTCTTTTTTGAGCCCCGATTTTTGGTGAGGCATTTTGACTCGTTTAGCTAGTCAGGCTGTGGTTTTCTTTACATCAGCAGTACATGTGTGTTCTGCACATCTGACTGGCTAGTGTTTTGACCTCACCATGACAAGCTGAAACATGTTGTAATGATAACAATAAATTTATTTATCATGTAAATACATATAAATTTTATTGTCAGTGATATAAGTAAGTAAATTGTTGTACTTAATCCCATTTAAGGGTCAATCATAGACCTTTGCATGGGCCCCCCCTGGCCCTTAGGCTGTACCCTTTGACCCCCCTGACGGCGGGCCTGTTTACAGTACAAACAGATTTTCAAATCTTGCTTTCGAGAGAAGTATGTGAAATATCAAAGATAACCCATTTGGGCTAAACGGCAAAAGGACAAACAGCGAGAAGACTAATGTGGTGTATTGTTTTGTTGGTTTTCGAGACAGCCTAAACAGTTATTAATCTACTGGCTGTCCTTTTTTTTTTGCAGTGGTGAATATTGTTTATAGTTCTGTTCCCTGTGGTCCATTGCTCTCAAACATGGCGATCTACTCCCTGTTGAAGTTTTCACCAAGTTGACAACATTCTCCAGGAGAACAACAGTCTATGGGAACATGAAGTTTTGTGGTGTGTAATCGACTTTGGCTTAGCAAGCCCCATTGCTGTCTTCTTCAGATGGCTGGCAGCCGTCAGGAGGAACGCAGCACACGCTTCCACGCGAAACTGCCGTTTCTGTCAACTCACTGCAACGTTCGCAAAGACAAACCCAATTAAGACTGTAGAAAAATAATATTATTGGCATCCACTGAGAAAGTGCTCTGTGTCCATACCAGTGGGGTTTGTTGGAAAAAGCAACGGGCCAAACAGTGTTATGGGTGAGGTGAAAGAGAGAAAAATGTAATAGTGAGAGAAGGAGAGGGAGAGCGGGAGAGGGAGATACAGATTGTTTTAAATCCACAGTGACTCAGGCTCTCAAATTTATGTCCATGGGCTTCTTCTTGGGTGGGCTGCGGGGAAGGAGGGCGGTGTGCGAGCCGGAGCTGGGGAAAGTTGCCGACTCCAGACCGTTCGCTCTGCAGCTTGGCTCTTCCTGTTGGAACACATTTACAACTCCACCGTCCTGACTGGCTGACTGGTTGCTTGGCCCCGCCCTACAAACGACGCTGTCTGACTTTTCGTTTTTTCAGTCTATTCTTTTTTGGATACTCAACAGAGTCATTTAATGCTCATTGAGCAAACACGGTGCCTGATAAAAAACAATAATGCATTGGTTTTGGTTTTTTTCGCCATTCTTAGTCTTGTTTCAGATGTATCTCTGGAAGCAACTCTGTGTGTGTGTGTGTGTGTGTGCATAATAGATTTGGTCACTCACACCACATGTGTGGCCACATACCCTTAGATTATATATGTCTTGATGCATGCTCAGTACCCTTAGATGTGTGTGTGTGTGTGTGTGTGTGTGTGTGTGTGTGTGTGTGTGTGTGTGTGTGTGTGTGTGTGTGTGTGTGTGTGTGTGTGTGTGTGTGTGTGTGTGTGTGTGGAGTAAGTCACATAGTATCTGCATATCATTTAATTATCACTTTAAGTATTTTTTTTTATGAGGCAGCATTACAGTATGTCAAAGTAAAAAAAAAAGAAGTCTGGATCCTCCTGATGTGTGCAAAGTCAGGGTGTGTGCTCATGAAATGACAAACAGAATCCACGTCTGAAACCCAGGACTTGGATCAGATAAGGGATAATTCTGTCTCCTCTGTGTTTCTTGCCAGCATTCACTGTTTGCTTTGCTCAGCCAGAGAATGATCCGGGCCCACATCGGGCCCTCATATAAAAATCCCCATTTTTAAGATGGAACAAGAGAGGTTTCCTCAACAAACAGCTATCATACTGTTTCCACCGGTGGAGCTTTGGGGCGACTTGCATGAGCTGATGGCCTGTAGTTAAAAGGCACATTGTTTTGAGCTAACAACTTCATATACACGAATAAGAGAAAAAAATGTCTTTAGAGACAGAAGAGTATATGGTTTGATAGGAAACGGATAGAACAACACACCATTCATCACACAGTACAATTCAAAAGAAGAATATTTAAAAAAATATATAAAGCCGCAAGTTGCAGCATGGGTGTTTGAGCCTGTTAAGGGCAACAGGCACTTTTGTGCCATTAATTGACAAAACTGAGTATTTTGAAAGGGTTAGATGGTCATTGAATCATGGCCATTAATGTGATAAACCAATATGAAATTCCTTGGCTTGCATCTTTAATAGTTATTCAAGCATTAGTGGCTCTATGACGTAGGACACGGTTTTGTAAAAGTCATGCATGTATGCACCAGGGATCTGGGCACAATAGAGATCTCAAATGGAAGAAGCCTTTGGAAAAAATGTATTTCCTGATAATCTAAATAGCAGAAAATCATTATGGTTGAGTTGGTTGGTTTCCAAAGCAAATTTGTGAAGCTTGGACAGCTTGTGACTAGGATGCGGCCCTAGAGCATTTGTACCAAATTTCATGCAATCTCATCAAACACATTTGGAGATAATTATTTGACCTTTGTTGGCCCCCATATTGGTTGATATAAAAATGTCATTGCAAAAAAAAAAAGAAAATCCCGTTTTTTGTACTCATAAACTTGATAAAAAAACTGCTTTAAACAAAGCCTATGTAATGGAAGTTCATATGGGTGATTGAAATACATATATTGTATAACATGTAAATGCAATCATAAGTGTGAACACAGTTGATTAGCATGCCATGCTGACTCTTGTAAAACTACATTGGAGATGATAAACCATGCTTGAGTTATAAATATAGTAAAGGTGATTGAGACTCACTGAAACCAATGTGTTACCTCACTTATGAAGTATAAAACCCATCATTATTAAATATTATACAGTTAATCAGTATCTCATAATGATTATTTCAAAAGTTGAATGGAGTCACTACTGTTTTAATTTGCTGACTTAGTGTGACAGTTTTTGTTATCGTTGCCATTCGGCCATATTTTCACCAATTGGGATGAAACTTGTCAGGAATGTTCCAAATAGTACAGCGAATATGTTAAGAAAGTTTGTGGCAATTGTCTGATCATAAACCAAGTTATAAACCTAAATGCCATCGGCCACGCCCACCAGCTTTTCCTTTAGGCTACGGTCACGCTTGCGCGAAATTAACATTGGCGAATAATCGCCTCCCATTCACTTCCATTCTATGCGAAGGGGCGAATAAAAGGTTGATGCTAGATCCAACGGGGTGTGGGCACGGAAGTAGACGTGATTGGTTGTTGGTTAGGGTTAGGGTTTAAACTCTTTTTGAATTTACATTGTTAGCAAGCGTTAACGTTAGCTATCGTTACAGTACGATCTGGCAATGTTAAGGTCAGTTGTAAGCTAGCTAGCTAGCGAAATGTTTCACTGCGCATCGTTTGTTTCAAGTCAGTGCGCGTCGACGTTCCGCGCTGTCTATTGGCCGACACAACAGCCAATCACAGCTACTTCCGTGCCTATGCCCCGTTGGAGCTGGTGGAGCTGGATCCAACGGGGTGTAGGCACGGAAGTAGTTGTGGTTGGCTGTTGCGTCGGCCAATAGACAGCGCGGAACCTCGAAGCGCATTGACTGCCAGACCGACAGACAGAGCAATAGTTGGGGCGAATTACTTGAACGTTAATTAGCAAGTTTAGTTAGATTAATTAACAAGTTTGTCCACTGATCAAGCTTATCAAATTTCATGGGATTTAACTCAGTGGTGTAGGAAATAAAAAAAAATTTTTTTGCCTATGTAATGCCCCTGTTGATGCATTTGAAAATGTCCCTTGAGATATCCTTATTATCTTTGGCCAACAAGTACACTAATTTTTGTGTAGGTTGCACGAACAGTATTTGAGTTATATCCAGTTTTGTGCGAGGCCACATCCGTTACAAAGTTTTGCTTTGGGTTTTGCACTTTTGCGATACCCATATTTTAATTTTATTTTAATTTTATTTTTGTTTTTGTTTTTATAGGCCTTTTTTCCTATTGTATCTCTGTGGAAAGAAGTCAGTTGCGCCCGATGGCGTTACCTGACTTGCAGTTCCAAGTTTGGCCGCTGAGCCCATACCAGCATGGGCCGCTTGTAATTTGCATGTTTAAATCTCATCAACATTTTTTTTTTTGCCCGCTCCGCTTGCCAGCTCAGCACCGCCTCCCTCCCCAGTTTGTTTGTTTGTTTGTTTTTTGTGTTTTTTTGCAAATGTTTGCTGCTTGGTCTAGGGTGCAAAGTGTGACGAAGGAATTACATTTCAGCGGACATGCACTGTTAAAAACGTAGAAATTTTGGAGTTTTAATCATACTGCCACCATGTGGCAAATTCAGACCAAATTTTATAAGGTCTTTATTTCATACATTTATAATGAGTGTGCACCGTTTTGAGTCTCTACAATTTCCCATCTTACAGAAAATTGAACAAATGTATGGAAAAGGATAACAATGACAAGCAAAAAAAAATCCATGGGAAAATGTAGCTCTACAACATTAAGCCCCTAACAGCTTTTGGAGATATTGCTGATATAGTTTCTGTTGATATGCCTAAACAATTGTTTGATGTTGAAGTTCCCCATCTTGTTGAAAATAAGATGTCTGTCATCACTATGCTACCTTCATTTTATCAAGCTATATAAGTTGAGTCAAGCTTGTTTATGGAACAACATAAGTTCGGGGTCATTCTCATTCGATCCTCCTGTTATATTGAAAAGGTTGCTAAGGGTTGAGGTTCCGTGCTTGTTGAAATGAGGACGCTTTCCTTGCTTCAGTAAATTTATAGGACTGAAGACAGTGGGGGATGACAACAGCAGCATGCAAATCAGCTGGCACCGCAGAGTAATTGGATTGGTCTGCTGGTTTGCCATCATAACAAGCACTGAAACAAACACACACACACACACACACACACACACACACACACACACACACACACACACACACACACACATACATGCAGCAGCAGCAATGCAGCAAGCGACCCAAAGCAATTGAGTGTACATAGCAATAGAGATCACATAAAGTCTTCAACTTTAATATTTACCACTGTCTTCATGCTTACTTAAAAAAAAAGAAAAGAAAAAAGAAATGCATATGGATGTGGCACCTCAGTTCTAGCTGGCCGGTCTGCGTGTCTGGCTGCTCCGTGAGCTAATTGACACTGAGGGTATTATGGTTATTGGAGGTCTTGTAAACCATTAAGTCCTTATTTACAAGAGAAAAAAAAGCAGCTCTGGGGAACAGTGTGGAGGCGAGGCTGTGCCCTGGTACAGCCAGTGACCCCACTGTAGGCGATCAGACGGTCGGAACAACTGAATTTTCAATGAGCAGGCCCCGGTGACATCTGGTCCTTATTGCAGAAAGCTGCAGACCCCTCCTCAATTACATAATTGTGCCCATTAATTACACAAGGAGGGACTTCATTTCCTGGTAGCCAATAACTAACAAGAAGAGCTCTAGTAAAAGAGAGTTTCTGAGGCACACATGATTATAGTGGGTGGGGAGAAACATGAAACATGGCCTCCAGTTTTGGGAGCAGCCCAGGGTCACTTAGCCATATTAGCTTGTATAATGTTTCCCGTTCCATCAGTATTATCACTGAAAAACATGTATATAGGGGATGCTCCATGTAAGCTAGCTTAAATCTGCATCTTACAATAAATCTTATGCTAATGATGTACAGAAAGACAGACATATCCCCTTTGTAGGACAGACAGACAGACAGACAGATAGATGGATAGATAGATAGATAGGTAGATAGATAGATAGGTTGGTTGGTCGCCGACCGGCAGGCAGGCAGGCAGGCAGGCAAGCAAGTAGGTAAGGAAGTAAGCAAGTAAGACAGTGTTTTGGACCACACAGCAGGTTTTCAGCAGGCCATCTGTCCTGACGATGGGCTGCTCACCTATATGTTGTGATCAGACAGAATGGTGTGAGTTCTTCGGTTGTTTTCACACATTGCCCATACTCCTGAAGAGGCCTGTTGTTGGATTGTAAGAAATTGTAGCCACACCTTCTAAAAAAACGTATGCCCCGAAAGGATAAATATTGTAATTATATGGTACTGGTTGTTACAATAACTCAGACGTTGTATGCAAAGTAGCAGCACAGTACTTTCATATTTCTACTTTATAATGTTGCAAAATGTCCTTTGCTTTTCTATAAGCAAATTCAAAGGCATATTAGTTATGCAAGAGTATCTAAAGAACTTTTTCTATATATTTAAGATTGTCTAAGTTTGCATGTGAGTAAAGGAAATAAGGTGCAGATGGTAAAGAGCAAAAACAAATATTTGCAGCGTAATCTATCCAAATCTCACTGTTTGGTGCCCAAGGCTCATTTATTGTTTAATCAATAACATCTTCGCTCACTGAGTGCTAAGCGCCAATTTTGCCTCCCACCTTGTTAGTGATCACTGCAGTTCAGCTCAGGACACGTGAAGGAAGGAGTGATGATGCAAAGTGAAGGGAAACCTGTGCTTCCCATACTGTGAAATGACCCGCCGCTGCACTCAGTGTGAAACAGATGTCCGAATGACAATATGGCCATCACAGCTGTTGTTGTTTCAGGTCCTGGGCTGTTGTCCTCTCCTCCACCAGCCTCTTTTTCCTCCACTTCTTTCCCCTGATGCTCCTCCAACCCGCCCCCCGTCCTACAACCCCTTCTCCTCTCTCTCTCTCTCTTGCTCCTCTCTCTCTCTCTTTCGCTCGCTCTCTTGCTCTCATCTCTGTTATTACACCAGTTAGGTGGTTTCAGTGGTAGTACAGGGGAACTCAAATTATGCACCTGCTACCAAAAGATTACAGAAGGCGTTGAGATAGCATAATAGGGATTGCCGTGGAAGAGATCAATCCATGCACATGCATTTATGCATGCATGCGTGTGTGCGTGCATTTATTTATCTTGGTGTGTGTGAACAAAAGAGTGAAAGGAACAGGCTGTAATGTGGAGTTTGTTGCATCAGGGAGCTTGGAGGATTGAGGTGCCGTGCTGGGTATTTCTGCCAGATTTAGACTACCAGACTGGGCTAAGAGTGGAGGGTCAACCTGGGCTTACTTCTTCTTGTGCAGACAAACTTAAGTGAGCTCTCGTAATAACTACTCTATACTTCTCAATTGATTTGAATAATTTTGAAATGAGGGCAGAATATGCTTCCTGTTAATATTATTTGGTGTTATTAATGTTTTAAGACAGCTCTCTTCTCTTTTGACACTTTGGAATTCCTTTATGAAGCAAATGACTTTTTGGCAAACATTAACACGCTTAAGTGAAGAATAGTGATTGTCTTTGTTTTGTCTAGTGGAATTTGCAGGCGGTGTAAGAAGAGCCGGCCACGCGAACAAAGGTGTCGGCAGTCTTATCAGAGTTAGATCTAGATCCTATTGTTTTTTATAGGCAATGCCCTGGTCAGTCAGGGAATAGGTGGGTACAGTCCAGACCTAATTCTCCTAAACACATGCACCTGTGTGTGCATGCTCTCTCTCTCTCTCTCTCTCTCTCTCTCTCTCTCTCTCTCTCATCTCTCTCTCTCTCTCTCTCTCTCTCTCTCCTCTCTTCTCTCTCTCTCTCTCTCTCTCTCTCTCTCTCTCTCTCTCTCTCTCTCTCTCTCTCTCTCTCTCACACACACACACCTGGCCAAACACTGTGAGAAACTTGTGTAAACTCTTGATAGCTGTCCATTTACTATCAACTCTACATGTATTTGTGTTCCATCTCCTAACTCATAGCTTCTAATAAGAGAAATGAGCTTATTGAGATCATACTTACAAAAACCTGCCAGGGTTGTTGTCATGCACAGGCTGGTTATAACAACTTTATGTCCTGAATTATAGTTTAAGAGACATACACTAAAAACTGCTGGCTGTAGAAAGCTCAAGAAACAACAAAGCCAAGTGGCAACATCTGATTCTTTGAGATGCAGTGTTTTATTGGACTTTGGCTGACTTGGAAATTATGATTAAAAGTTATTTACTCATAACATGTTTTACATTTCTCAATAGCTTGAATATCTCATTAAAATGTATTTTAAATGAAATCTTTATATATATATATATATATATATATATATATAAAAATCAAATATATAATTGTCCAAGTCTCTTAACATATAGACATCCAAGTCCTACCACTATGTTCTCTCTGAAGTGACACCTTGGCAGCGTGTTTTTGAGACATAATTGCACTGCCTTACATGCAGGATTATTTCCCAGGCAGCTTAATCCCCCCTGTCTATTAGTATATCCCATGTTTCCCATTTAGGATTGGGACAGACAGTTGTTGTGTTTATTGGCCGTCATCAGCTGGCACCTGTAGTCCATTATGAAGGCCCCTGTCGGCTGAAAGACAGAGAGACGCTCCTCTTTGAGTTTCCCGGCCTGGCAACAGTGAGGCTTGGTTTGAAATATGGAAAGAGGCTTCTCAAGCTATGTATAACAATCCCCAGGCTTTATTCATCTCCAGGTTTCATTCAAACCCACAGGACTCTATTCAAAGCGGTTATTATCGACCCGTCTTCTTCAACAGCTGTGGAACAGAAATGTGGCGAGCACATGTGTGTTAACTGCTTGTCAGAGTGTGCTTGTGCATTTGTGTGTGTTTTTGTGTGTGTGTTATGAGTAAGATGTGTTTTGTTGAGTTTGTTCATTGCATGTGTGTTGGTATGCAGTTGGATGTGGGTGTTATGTGGATGTTGTGTTCAGTGAGAAGTTGTCGGTGATTAACAGCGCTTTCTCTGAGACGACAGTGCCAAGTTGCCTCAGCGCAGCACTGTAATTCTCAGGGCCTGAGCGTTCAGCGCCGTCCACCTCTGCCGAAAGCTGTATTTGATTTTCGTCGGCAGAAAATAGAA